>NW_019229002.1:482251-546385 GCF_002742605.1 Olea europaea var. sylvestris
CCCCCCCAACCTTTTTTTTTTTTTTTTTTTTTGTAATTTGCCCCCATGAAACTTGTGCTCTGGCTCCGCCCTTGAGAATAAAATATAACTCAGCAAAATGAAAGAACAATATAGAGGTTACAGGCATGCCCCAAAAGCAGCTTAGTTAAGACACAACCGATAGACCAAATATCAATTGCTGTCTTATATTCTGTTGTACCAAAGATGAGTTCTAGGGGTCGATCGCATGTAGGATATATTAGCTTCACTCGGCACCTACATACTAAAAAATTTCAAGTGATATACAGTGAATCAAAAGAAAAACTGAAGTAAGAGTGTTGTGAGCTACATGAAGAGATGTTGTTGGGCAAATTGTTGTTAAACGGCCTCCCCGACTATGATGTAAACTCAGCTTAATTATTAGTCGGCTTCGTCCAATTGACTGAATGACAATTGGATACCAAGATTGAAACAACCCGACCCAAAGGTTAATTGGGTTATTAGAAGCAACCTAATTTCATAGTGTTGCTCATGGCCGAATCCGCTTCCTTGGATGGCCATAATTGAGAGAGATTGCTTGTGAGCCCATTTACTTACCTATTGGACCTCTACTTTGACATATTTATTATCCTATTTACACTTACCATATTTGGGCCATTATTGCTTGATTAATGGGTCTCTTTTCTCTCTTGGTGAGAGATGTCCTCTGCCTTCTCTATTTGGCCTATTTCTGCGTGATTTCTTCTACTCTCTTTCTACCTCTTTTGATTTCTACCTTTGTGGTGATATTATATGAGATATTGTGCACCTTTGTGATCTCCTAAGTGAACTATCTCATTGACAACCGGAGGTAGAATCTTGGTTATTGTCTTGGGTCATTGTTGTCCGATTGTGGTATTAGAATTTGGAAGAAACTAAGCCTAGGCAAGCTTTGGTTCTCATATACGTTCAACTGATGTTAATAAACAAAATAGCATTTCAAAACTACAAAACCCTAATTAGAAAAACTATGGGCATTTATGACAATGATGGTCAATAATTAAGCCAAATGACTACCATCAAAAATAGATCAAATATTAAGGCTATACCCATGTTTTGTAATCCCATGAAAATAGCAAAACAGCTTAGTTGACATAAATAGACTATAGTGTCACTTTTTGTGTAGTCAACCTAATAGAAATGGAAGAAAGGACTCAAGTGTAACAAATTTTATGTTTTGCAATCAATTTTGAAATGGAACACAAAATATTCCTTTCGGCGAGAGAAGTCCTCAAAGTCAGGTTTCCTTCCTTGAGACTTGACACTGTAGAAAGTCTTCCTATTAAGCTAAGGCCGGATTCTCTTTTTCTTCTGACTATCTTCGTTGTTGATTCCTCCATCCCGGGAGGGGAAGTTTATCTTTCATCATCAGCAAGAGATTGAAATCTCCTAGAATATTGACATCAATTGCTGGAAAGACAATCACAAGTGAAGTAGAGAAAAAAGATTTGCACTCATTCCATGTTAAGTGACCATTAGTGCACTTAACTCGTTACTTGTTTGTCTTTGAATCTTAATTTCACAATTGATTATTGATTTTCTAGCTCTTTGAGTCTGAATGAGGACGAGTGTCTCGACCTAGTAGTAGTTCAAAGAGGCTAGTATTGTCGAGCAGCAGGCCTAGCTCTTCTGTGGAACCAAGTGAAAACGATAATAGACGACTAGGCTCTAACAGTGGACGTCTATCCACCGCCCAAAGATAACAACCTGGAATTGAGTCCAAAACATCTTCCGCTCACATTTTAGCTTCAAGAAGTGCCCGTGATGATACTCTCTGAAGCTTTGAGTTGCTAGCAATTGGAACAGGTAAAAGCAAGTGATGTAATGCCAAAATTTCAAGTTTTCAGTGATGTATTGCCAAAATTTCAAGTTCTCGACTCATCGAGCTTGACGAGTGGCTCGCGAGCCGAAGTTGATGAGCCCACAAGCTTGTTATATGAATCTCTAATATTTAGTGTTACAATTTTGACATTAAAACATGCGTTGGAATTTGAATGATTTATATGCACTTATTTTCTCCACAATTATTGTGCACATAATTTGTGTGAGCTTGGTAACTTGTTCTTGCATTCAAGAGAAGTGGAATAAGTTCAACAGGGTATAAATCATCGTAGGGTTCTATAGGGGATAGGATATACCGCTATGCCCTGCGTGAGTCTTTAAGTGTTCACCAAATCACATGCATTTTTATATATGCACTTGTCATATAAATATAGGCCGGTGGTGTATAAGAATAGGTTCAATACATCTCGAGAGAGAGTGTTGCATAGATTTAGGAACATTGATTCCTCAAAATCCAACCGTGTTGTCAAATTGTAAAAATAAAGTTAAAATGATTATTTCATAGGGATTCATGATCTTAGTACATTCATCATTCATTAAATTCAGCAAATTTGCATTTGAAGATAAATTACATTTAGTTCATTTAATTCACATACATTTGCATTCATAATCTAGAGTAGGTTTAACCACATTACAAAAATCATTTTTGACATTTTGGTTTCGATTAAGGTCGGGGTAAGTAAAATTGAACTAATCAATCTCTGTGCGACGATATTCGGACTCAATTGATCCACTTTATTACTCGTTAATGAACCGTACAATTGCGGTAATTTAAATCGAAAGAATAATTTCGTGAACAAGTTTTTGGCGCCGTTGTCGGGGATTGAGCTTTAGTTTGATTTTATTTGTCTTGGCACTAATTCGAACTTTTTCTTGTAATTTTTGTATTGTTATTTTCGTTCTATTTTAGTTTTTTTCCCTTCTTTTTTAGGGTAGATAAAGATCAAAAAGACCAAAAATAGCAAGTGCAAATGGCTAATGAGTAAAACAATCCGATAATTCGAGCTAACGAAAAGAGAGTTGTAGATGAGGGAAATATGCTTGTTGGGAATTTCATGGCCCCACAAATCATCCAGAGTCAGTCCAGCATTGTGTACCAACCGTTTGGACAACCTAATTTGCAACTGAAGACCAACGTTATACATTTATTTCAAAATGGACATAAGTTTTATGGCAGAGCTGAAGAAAATCCATATACAAACGTCTCTCGCTTCCTAGATATGTGTCAACACTTCAGTTATCAAGGAATTTTAGAGGATGCTATCAGGCTGAGGTTATTTCCACATACTCTGCGGGATAAAGCACTCAAATGGTTGGATTTACTTTCCATTGCAAGCATAACTACTTGGAATGAGTTAGCTCACAAATTCTACATGAAGTTCTTCTCACCGATCAAAGTAGAGAAATTGAGGCGTGACATATCAATATTCAGTCAGAGTAAATTTGAATCATTTGATGAAGCCTGGACTAAGTTCAAGAACATGCTTCGGAAGTGTCCTTACCATAGGATCAATAAGGGACTCCAGTTCCAATATTTCTATACAAGATTCTTCCATATTTCAAAGGTATAGTGGATTTTTCATCTAATGGCTCCATATCCATGTGGGTGTTGGAAAGAGCTATTCAAAAGAATGTGCTAGATTTGTATGAAATGGACGCCTGTTCGGCCTTATCTGCTGAAATTGATTCTTTACTTCATAAGATGGAGAGCATTTCACATTCAGCAAATGCAATACATGTATAGAAGCCAAGTTGTGAAGAATGTGGAGTGGATCACAGTACAGCAGAATGCTCAATTTTGACATCGGGAATGAAATAGGTACAGTACGTGCAATGGGGTCAGTGTCAGCAAAACTATTCAAATTCAGACACTTACAATCCCAGTTGGAGAGAGAATCCAAATCTATCATAGGGTGGTAATCAAAATCAATTTCAAAATCAGAATAAACCCTAGGATCATTTTGAGTAGGAGAAGACATTTCAGTTGGAAAATTTTTTTGCGAAATTCATGGAAAAGACCGAGAAATACATGGAAGCAACTAAAGCCACTCTTCAAAACCAAAATGCCGCCATAAAAAATTTGGAAATGCAGATGGGACATATGGCACTTTCTATTATGAGAAGGACATCGGATACTTTGTCAAGCAATATTGAGTTGAATCCCAGGGAACATGTTAAAGCAATCACTACAAGAAGTGAGGTTCAATTACCAGAAATCAATGTGGAAAAATCAAATGCAGACGGAGAAACAGTACCTCCTTCTGATGAGGAGAATGAGGAGCAGGCGATGAAATATCCTACCGAGCCAGACAGCTATTTCTAGATTGAGGAGGTTGACATAGGAATTCCCTACAATTTTGAGTTGAAGAAACTATAAGACGTTCATAAGCAATGTTTTGAAAATCGGACCGAACATCCACCCAGAAAAGAGAAAGGGTCAAAGGGTCGAACCGGGGTTGACCCGAGGTCGAACCGGATGTCAAAATTGGTTTTAAAAATGAAGTGAGCAATTAAATAATTAAAATTGCAGAAGGTTGATCCCAAAGTTGTAAAATAATGTATAGAAATTTCTCTTTTGATACCTACAAATAGCAATTGGATGATCCCACATCGACATCGGAAGAAGGTAATGTTGTACATGAATTCCTTTTTTAAAATCAGCAAATGGCAATTGGATGATCCCACATTGAAAGTTAGACAATCTTGTACAAGAATATTCTATTATAAAAATTGCAACAGGAAACAATGGAATCAGAGGGCCTGCAAATGTTGTCAGCCCACTGGGGAATTTTAAAATTTTTCATTTGGGAAAAAGTCCAAAGTGAACTGAAAATCGGTCAGCCGACTAATGAGTTCTAAAATTTTTTATTTGGGAAAAACCAAAGTGAACTGAAAAACCGGTCAAAAATTAGGACCGATTTTTTGGGTTCCGGGTGAAAATGGCTGATTATACGGGTTTATGCCAGTTTATTTCTTTTTCGATTAATACATCAAGACCGGACCGGAATTTAGACCAGTTCTTGGTTTTCTCGATTGAACCGGCCGGTCCGTTCCAATTTTCAAAACATTGTTCATGAGGTCGGTATGGTACACCCTCAATCCACTCATATTGACTCTAAGGAGGGTGAGGTATACATTGTTAACTTCCAAACGGACAATGATGAGGAGTCATACTACTTGGAGAAGGACATGGTTGAATTTTGGAGGAAAGCTGCAATATGGAAGAAAGATGAATTGAGCAAGCTAAGCAGGACCTCCAAAAATCGTATTCAAAGTTCCATGAAACGCTTGTGCAATAGTCAAGCTATCGACTATAAACTAGCACTGGGTAGGAGGCAACCCACTGTATCCTTTTAAGTTATTTTATTTTTTGCATTAGTTTAGGAAGCTTTCAATTTTATATTTGCATTGTTTATAGTTTAGGTCATCGTTCGTCCATGCATATCAATAAATAGCCTAAGCACAATCCACACAAATCCCTATGCATTGAGAATGAGTTATAAGGTTGAAGTCCTGTTTTAGTCAGTCATGGGTCAAATTGAACAAAGTGCATGTTTAGAGCTAAGTTTCGTTGGTGATTTACATTTTTTTTATATGAACCCTATTTTGGGATATTCATGCATTTTATACACCAACTTCATGTACATGCATTTTGAAGCAAGTTTGGAGAATTTGTACAATACATGCTTTGTTTTTCTCATTCTATGCTTCATTTTTGAATATGAAACCTAATGAGTGTCACTTTGCACTTTTGCAGGATGCCGCCAAAAGAATGTCACAGCTCCACCGCCAAGAGACGGTACTACAGGTCCCAATTTTCGTTAACCACCTCCATGTCGATCAGGGGAGTACTCGTACTCCATCTTGCGCTTGAGTTTATTATTGTCTTTCAATTATGCATATTTAAACTTCTATTTTCACATTGAGGACAATGTTCTATATAAGTTTGGCGGTGGGGCATAATTTTGACATCCATTTTTCGTCACATTGTCTATATTCATCAACAACTATGTTTACTTACTGCATTTTGTGTGATTGGTGAGTGAAATTTTTTTTAAAAAAATTTGAATTTTTTCTTGCATGGTTTATTCATTTTTGCTTTATTTTTGTATGCTTGTGTGGGCTTAATAGCTCGTCGGCTATGATGTGATTATTAGACTGATATAATTTACAAAATGTGGATACGATGCTAAATAAATTGGCCAATACTTATTGATATAATACTTGACATTCTTTATGTACTCTATTCATGCTTGACATGTTAGGTAAGTGATTGGGGTTTTTAACACAAGCTAGGAGGAAAATGATAATCCTCTATTGAATTAACCCATAAACCACCTTAAGACAGTTTGGTGATGGTTGAGCAATTATAGAGGAATATAGAGGTAAGTGGGGGCTCCATATGTGAATTTTGTTGTGTGGAGTGCCTAGAACAGTGAGATGAAGATTAGATGAAAGTCTTAAATTGGGGTTTTGGAGACTAGATGTCCAGAAAAATAAGGGCATAATTTTAATTTGTAAAAATAGGACACCTACTTTCAAGCCTTCACGACTCGAGCAAGTAAGCATGTAAGGATATTTCAAAATCTGGTGCCCAAAGGTCAAATGGCCTAGGAGTCACCGGCCCAAAACTCGATACAGGGGTTGTATAGAAAGCAAGAGGAAAAAAGGTTGATAAAAAGTCATATGATCGAACATTTATAACTCGAGTGAATAAGCCTTTAAGGATTTAAAACCTGATGCCCTGAAGCCAACTGGTTTGGGAGTCATCGGCCGAAAGCTCGCTACATGAGTTATATAGAAAGCAAATGAGAAGATGATAAAAATAAAAATAATAATAATATTCAAAAAAAAAGTAAGAAAAAGTGAAAAAAAAACAATAAAATGAAGAAAGCCCTTGGACATTTGGTTGAAGAAACTATACTTTTGAGGCGAGACAAGTAACCTAGTTTAATCTCGAGTGTCGAAGCAATCAAATCTAGGAGAGTTTTCACTTGTTGACATGCGAACCTGTGATAGTGAGATCTATCCAAACTAAGAGAGGGTAAGAACTACAGTTACCTAAATTCCTAACTTTAAAACACAATCCCGGATAATTGAGCGAAAAGAATAAGTTTAGGGAGTTGTGTATCTCTCGAGCGAAGTAAGGACACATTTGATCATTCTAGGTCGGGACTAACTCCATCATGAACTTGATATGTTGACATGAGTTCGCGCACACACACACGTCAAGTATGCATTTAATAGGTAAATGTTGATTTCATTCTTGCACTAATGAATTCTTATGAAGCCAAATACTTAGTCCAATCATGAGACACGGCAAGTTATCAAGTCATGTTTTGTGCAGAGTTAAGTCACTATCTTGTTTGAGGACAAACAATAATTCAAATTTGGAGAGTTTGATAAATGCGTTTTTATATACTTATTTGGTCTACAAAACATGGTTAATTGTTGATTAAAGTGTTTGAATATGACTTAATTCGGTATAATTTCATTTTATAGGACAACGTTGATGACTATGGTGGAGTTCAAGAAAAAAAGGAACGAAAAAGGACCAACTTGCATTACATGAAAGAAATGAGGACTTGGCAGCAACTTTAATCAAATTGGACATTACAAAAGTGGCAGATTTAATTCAATAAAAACGTTCGGCCTCAAGTGGATTTGTTTGGAATCAAAATTCATTCATGACTTGGACTCCTAATTGGGCTACAACATAAGGGCTTAATCATTGAGGTGTGTATATATATATATATATATATATATATATATATATATACACATACATACATACACACACACATACATATACATATATATATATGTATATACATGTACATATATACATATGTATATACATGTATGTATATACATATGTATATATATGTATATACATGTATATATGTATATATATATATATGTCTATCATGCACACAGCAAGGAGAGAGAAGTCGGGGCTGAAAAGAATAAATAAATACATACAGAAAACGACGAGAAGGAGGCAGCTGGGGGTGGAAATTTGGAATCTCTTTTTGGTGAATATACAATATCACAAGTCGGCGGCTGAATTGATAAAGGGGGAGAAACTGGGTGGTGGCAATTAATTGATATACTGACAGAGAATCGACAGATTGGAGGCCAGGTCGAGAGCTGAATTGAAGGATATAAATACACGGGAAAACGACCAGCTGCTGGGGGAGGAATTAGTGCGCTGCAAAGATTGAATTAAATACATATACACACCCACAAGAAGCCAACATTTGGAAGAGATTAGAGACACAGAAAATGGCAGATTGACGGCGGCTGGAATTAATAAATTTGGAAGCTGAATTGATTATATTATATACAAAACAATTGAAGTGGGCGGCAGCTTTGGAGGCTAGAATTGGAACACAAAAGTGGGCGGTTGTTGGAGACGACTCGAGACGGACAGCAAGCTATTGAAGGAATAATTTCAGATTGCTTTTTGAAGGAAATTTGAATGTTGATCACGTTCCGTTGACGTCGTTCCACTTTTATATATTTAATTCCGTCGTTATGCTACGCTAGATCTTTTCATGCTAGGAAAACGATGAACTTTGTTATATGAATCTTTAATATTTAGTTTTACATTTTTTATATTAAAACATGCGTTCGGAATTTGAATGATTTATATGCACTTATTTTCTCCACAATTATCATGCACATAATTTGTGTGAGTTTTGTGACTTGTTCTTGCGTTCAAGAGAAGTGAATAAGTTCGACATGGTATAAATCATCATAGGGTCCGATAGGGAATAGAGATATATCGCTATGCCCCGCATGAGTCTTTAAGTATTCACAAAATCACATGCATTTTTATATATGCACTTGTCATAGAAATATAAGCCATTGGTGTATAAGAATAGGTTCAATACATCTTGAGAGAGAGTGTTGGATAGATTTAGGAACATTGATTCTTCAAAATCAAACCGTGTGTCAAATTGTAAAGCTAAGGTTAAAAATGATTATTTCATGGGGATTCGCGATCCTAGTACATTCGTCGTTCATTAGATTCAGCAAATTTTCATTCGAACATAAATTGCATTTAGTTCATTTAATTCACATACACTTGCATTCATAATCTATAGTAGGTTTAATCACATTACAAAAATCATTTTTAACATTTTGTTTTCGATTAAGGACGGTGTAAGTAAAATTGAGCTAATCAATCTCTGTGGGATGATATTCGGACTCATTTGATCCACTTTATTACTGTTATGAACCGTACATTGCAGTAGTTTAAATCGAAAAAATAATTTCATGAACAAGGTTTTGATCCCCAACAACGGCGCCAAAAAGACAACTGACTCAACAGGAATTAAAAGGGATATAACCTTAGATTGGAGCCAAACTCTGATACCAACTGATGTGAACACACGTAGGCAAACGTTACAGAACCCACGAATAAGATTGAAACCTTCCCAAGAAAGCCAAAGCAAGGTTTTGGATTTGAATTCGATAAATCTGGAACCAAGTAACTCGAATTGCCGACTATGTACGGACCTCTTGATTACGCAAAATTATGGGATCTCACCCGGTTGATTTTGAATGCCACAAGATTAAATCTTGATAAGTTCGATTGTCGTTCATTAAAGAACAAAAGTTTGAAGCTTGAAAGCCTCAAGAGAAAATTCTCACTTTTATTAATAATCAATAACTTGTTTACAATGAAGAAAAATAATCCTATTTATTCAACCTAGAAAACCTAATTAAAATATGAAACATGTCCAAAATATATTAAAATACCAAAAGATAAGAATCCTAACTAAACTAGGTAACTTGCAAAATTTGGAAATTCGCGTCCTATGTTTGTTCCTTGCGACCGCAAGGTTAGATGAGCTGCGGTCGCACAAGCTAACTGGATTGGTGCCTTTTATTCTAGAAGAAGGGTCATGCGACCGCAAGGAATGGATACCATGCGACCGCATCGCAATCAAGTTCTGCCTCAACTTCATTGGTTCGAGACAAGTTGTTCCAATTTTGCTCGGCCTTCTACTTCAACACAAAATAGGTCACTTAGCTTATCATCCTCAACCCCTCGATCTCCAAAGCTCGATCAATTGATTGTGTGGCCTTTTTTCAGCTCCATTTGGCACCCAATTAAACTTAAATTTTGGCCTTAATTTCTCCTTGACATCCATCAAATTAATGAAAATTTCTACCTCCCTGGGTCACATCATAGGAGTTACTTACCAAGTGATTCACGTGACAAGAAAGACCCTAAGAAAGAAATAAAGAAGGACATCAAGGTAGGTAAGTCCAAAGAAGCTATGACAATCTTCATTATCCCTGTAAAGATGGCCTTTCAAAGCTCAAGCTCAAACCTAAAGCCAAGGCTAGAGTTCAGACTTAACAATGGACATGTCCAAAGCAGAGGTCATGTGACTTTGAAAGAACTTGAAGAGAGAAGATATACATTCTCAAATTTTGAAGTTTCTGAAACTCTGGATCAACTCCTTGAATAGAAGATAATCGAACTTTCTGTACGAAAGAGACCTGAGGAAGCTGGTAATATCGATCATCCTAAGTATTGTAAATTTCAAAAAATCATCTGTTGCTCAATGGAAAAATGTTTCGTCCTGAAATATCTTATTGTTCACTTGGATAAAGAAAGTAAGATCAAACTTGAAGCCGGAGAAAATCCAACAGTCCCATGTTCGATGGTTTTATTTGGGTCATTTGATCCAATCCTCATTGTAAAGTAGCAGACATTTTCTAGAACATACGATGCCAGTAAATCCTCGGTTGAGGAGTTTGGACTTCAACTTCTAGAAAGAGCCTTCTCAGTGAAATTTGAAGTAGACGGGGAAATAACCACCAATTACATCTATCCAGGGATCGACAGACCACATGCACCCAATCGTCCAACCTTCTATGAGATTATGATAGATGACTTGGATATTTGGGATTCTGATTCACAATTCGAAGACGGATCGGTAGTGACCGTTCCACCTTCAGAAGAAAGGAAAAATATCGAATGTCAACAAAATAGGTAAAATATCACATTTTATACCTCTTATAGAACCAAAATTAGTGGCATTGGGTACAAAAGCCCAGCCCAATAAAGAAGTAACACCGGATGAAAATCACAGGGCATGTATTCTTGTAAAAAGACGTCATCGAAAAGCTCCACAATTCCCAAGTTCTGGTGTTTATAATGAGAAGTTGAGACCAAGAAGGAGACCAAGAAAAGACTAAATAAGAATGTCTAAAGTCAAGTCAAGAATATCTACTAAATCAACGGAAATAGAACTGGGTTCACATGCTCCTTCTGGAATACTAACCCTAGGTGATTATTTTCGTAAGGGTTTCTTTGACAAGGAATATTTTACCTCCTATTTAATCAATATAGATGAGAAAAATGAAATGAAAAATGTATCAGGATAGAGTTTGAAGCTGAAGAAAACTATCTCACGACTTAACAACATTCATTCCAATAAGAGTTTGGCAGAGTCTTTTTGCCTTCCTTTCGATGATCAAATGGCTTTGGCACAACATTATTCGATCTAGAAGAGTATGAACCCAAAGTCTTAAAAAAAATTGGGTCCACAACTCAACAAGACTGTATGGCCACCATTACATTTGACGATGAAGATTTACAACGGGTTCTTTTTACATAATAGACTACTATATGTTCGTGGATATATTTGAGAATGCTGGATGAATCATAGATTGATCAATTGTCGATCTGTCGGTCAAAACGATGAAGAAAATTGGGATTAATGCCGGTGACCTATCTAGGAGAAAGATCATGATTCAAGGATTTAACCAGAAATGTCAGCGAGCCATTGGTATGATTCTTTTCATGCTACAAATAGGGGAATTAATTTCCTCAGTTTTCTTCCATATCATTAATGCGAAAACATCCTATGAGTTATTCCTTGAACGTGTTTGGCAGCATGAAACTGGAGTGGTACCAATGCATATGGCTGAGATGGAGAAATCAAATGTGTGGTAGTTGAGTCCAAACCATTCCTCAAAAAAGAATATCATTTTGCTGATGTCAAATTTTATGTAGAAGATAAAGAATGTAATTCTACAGGATTGACCATGTCCAAATTCAAAATTAAAGGAGATACGGATGATGATGATGATGATGATACATCTAATATTGCTCTAGCTCATCAGCTTATCAAAGGTAAATCGAAGTTTACATCTGAAGACTCTCTAGAGATAAAAAGCCACAAATAGAACCAACCGATGTTAAGGTATTAAGAAAAGAGTTAACTCTTGCAATACTTAGTATTCCAAAATTATTTATGTCCCATCAACTCATCGTAGCTCCGAGAGAATGTAAATCTACATTGGAAGCTTCGACTTCTATTCTAAACATATCAAAACTTTGTATTTCTAGCTTGTCAAGGCACGCCGAGTACTAAAGGAGCTGATGAATTAAAACAGACCTTCAAAGTATATTATCATCCTCAAGTCAAAAAGTTGCTAGAGAATGCCGGATTTAGGAAAGGAGAGTCTCGCAAATTAGGTGATCTTTTGGGTGGGCATATCCCTTCTGATTCTGATGGATCCCTCATGTCGCGACCTAGGTATAGTTTAGGATATGATCCAAATCCATCGAGAACGATAAAAGTCAAGAAGGTTTCCTCAAATCTAATCCTAATTCAAATTTATGGCATTACAGAAGAAAAATCAGAAGAGCTGAAACCTTTAGTGTTCGATCAAATTGAAAACGAGAATGCTAGAGTTTCGGTGTTTAAAAGATTAAAAATAAAAACCTTCCATAATAGTTAACATAAAAGGTAAAGATTCTATCTTCCAAAGGTTAAGCGAAGATCCTTCTTCATCCGCACAAATTGATGAGACTGTGCGGGTTTCTCTGAAGTAGTCTCAAAGACAATCTGCATTCTTTCGACTTGGAAATAAAAATTTTGATCCAAGTCTAAAGTCCTAATGGTCAAGAAGAGGACAAAACACCAAAAAGTTTACCCATCCCTAAGGAATAATGAAGATAAGGAAGAAGTCTCTGTCAATCACATAGCTTTTGAAGAAGCTTCCAATTTAAAATCTGAGTCTGAAAACTATGCCACAACAAATGAACCTAAACTAGCCCCACCCACATTTGAAGAAGTGGGATAGGCTACAGTGGATGACTTGAAACAATTGAACTTGGGGACTAAAGAAGACTCGAGACCAGTGTTTGTAAGTGCTCTCCTCAGTCAAAAAGAGGAAGCTAAGTACATCTATTTTGCTTTGGGAATGCAAAGACATATTTGCATGGTCTTACAAAGAAATGTAGGATTAGATCTGAATTTACAGTGCATTACCTTGCAGTGTGACATGGGCAGAAGATTTCGATCAGAACTCATTCCTCAAATTGAAGTGAAAGTCAACTAACTTATAGAAGATAGATTCATACGTGAAGTCAAGTACCCAACTTGGATCACGAGCATTGTTTTCGTAAAAAAAGAAAAGGACAATTACGAGTCCGTATTGACTTTCGGGATCTGAATCAAGTATGTCCAAAATATGATATTCCATTTTCGATAACAGAGTTGATAATGGAGATGACTACTGGATGTAAAGTCCTAACATTCATGGACGAGTCTTCTGGATACAACCAAATGTGGATGAATCTAAAAGATGACGAACTTGCATCGTTCTCCTACTCCTATTGTTACAAATTATAATTTTTGGATTACAAATGCAAAGGTAACCTACCAGGGGCAATAAAAAAAAATCTTCAATAACATGCTGCATAAGAATATGGAATGCTATGTGGATGATCTTACTGTTAAAACAAAAAAAGTAATGATCATCTACAAAATTTATCGGATGTTTTCAAAAGGCTTCAACAACATGAATTCAAGATGAATCCATTGAAGTATGCATTTGGTGTCACCTCTGGAAAATTTATCTACTTTATTGTTCGATATCGGGGCATTGAAATAGATCAATAAAAAATTGATGCCATAATCAATATGCCAAAGCCAAGCAATGTGTATGAGAGAAAAGTCTATAAGAAAAATTTGCATACATTCGAAGATTTATCTTTAACCTTGTCGGATGTTGTCATTCATTCAACAAATTGGTAAAGAAAGATGTACCATTTGAGTGGAATGATGCTTGTCGAAATGCTTTTCAAAGCATTAAACACTATTTGTCACATCCGCCAGCACTCACAATTCTAGTCCCAGGAAAACCACTGACTATTTATATTGCAGCACAAGAATATTCTCTAAGAGCACTTCTTGTCCAAGTCAATGACGAAGGAAAAGAGAATGCGCTCTATAGCTTGAGCCAGACATTGGCAGGTGCTCAATTGAAGTATTCGCCTATTGAAAAAAATGATCTTCGTGATTAAAAAGTTGAGACATTATATGCTATTACACAAATCAATCTTGTTTCAAAGATTGATCCATTAAAGTACATAATGTCCAGGTTGATCCTTTCTGGAAGGATTGAAGAATGGGCACTTCTATTGTCCGAGCTCGATATCAAATTTGCTCCACAAAAAGCCATTAACGAGCAAACTTTGGCAAATTTCCCTACTGACCATCCAATTTCAGTGGAATGGAAACTTCAAGAAGACCTTCCGGATGAAGAAGTTCTATTTACTCAAGTTATACCATCATGGAAGCTATACATCGACGGGACAGCCCGAAGTCATGGTGTCGGAGTAGGAGTAGACTTTATCACTCCTCATGATCTTTTTATGCTTTACTCTTTTGCCTTAACAAAGAAATGTTCAAACAATGTGGCAGAATATCAAGCCCTTATCATTGGCTTAGAGATACCATTAAATATGGATATCCATCTACTAAAAGTCTTTCGAGATTCTAAATTGATAATCAACCAACTTTTAACCGAGTATGGACTCCACAATTCAA
The DNA here is from genome assembly GCF_002742605.1 of Olea europaea var. sylvestris. NCBI lineage: Eukaryota > Viridiplantae > Streptophyta > Magnoliopsida > Lamiales > Oleaceae > Olea > Olea europaea. The sequence goes on from NW_019229002.1 coordinate 496,978, forward strand.
ACTTGAAGCCATATCATTAATGCTCATCAATACTTATGAAACGATTTGATTCGATAAAAATCAAATTTGTACCTAGAAGTGAAAATACGGAAGCTTATCCTTAGCTAATTTGGCCGCCATTTTGGTTAGGTCGGATAAATATCTTTCCCACTCCACATAATTGCTCAAAGTTGGGTGCTTTCGTCGTTGCCTAGTAATTTGGAAGAGAGCAATAGTGTTGAAGTAATTGAAGATGAGGAAAGAGAAAATTGGAGACAACCAATAATCGATTCCCTTCAAAATCAAAAGTTACCACATAATTTATGAAAAAATTGAAATCAAGAGGCATGCATCCCGCTTTGTCTTTTATAAGGGAACTCTTTGTCGACGATCATTTGATAGAGTTTTCCTTCAATGCTTAAGTAATGATGAAGCAACACATTTCGTGGAAGAAGCCTACTCTGGAATATGTAGTGCTCATTAGTTTGAACCCAAACTCCATTTTCGAATAAAGAGGATGAGATACTACTGATCAATTATGGTCCAAGACTCTATGGATTATGCAAGAAAATGTGAAGCTTGTCAAATCCATGCGAATTTTATCCATTAACCTCTAGAACCGTGACATCCAACAGTAGCTTCTTGGCCATTTGATACTGGGGTCTTGATGTAATTGGACCTATAACTCTGAGTCTTCAGTTGGGTATGCTTACATCCTTGTTGGGATCGACTGCTTTTCTAAGTGGGCTGAAACCGTACCATTGAAAGAAGTAAAGAAAGAAAATGTTGCGAATAAAAAATGTGTTCTTGTAATGAACTATGTTTAGCTTAATCACTTTAGGTACGTAGGCAGTTTGAATAAATTATAAATTCAAGTTCAGTCACAATTAATAAATTCATTTAATTTGTTTACCATTTTTGTAGTAAAAAAATCACATGAAGAAGAAAAGTTTGTCATAAAAAAAGAGATGATAGAAAACCAAAGTTCATACAATTTGGTCGTAATGAGGATCAGAAAGTCTCAACTTTATCAAGATCACTCACCATTGTAGGAAACTATCTTCAAAGGTCTTTTTTTTTTCTAGTCAATAGATGCTATGCTAGCAACGTACCTTTTCTATGATCTTTTAATGTAGCCTTCGCAGTTCCAAGCATATTCTTTTGTTCCTAATGGATTTGAAGTTCATCACGAAGTCTGTCTAGCTCGGAAGTTAGCTGACTAATTTTACCTTCCAACGAAAAACAAGTGAAATCCTCCACTTCCAGCTGAATATTCAAAAGTTTTAATTGCTTAGCCTCTTTTTAAAGGTCGGATACTCCAAGTGTTTCTTTCTTTCAGATAAATAAAAGTCAACTTCTTTAAAAAATACATCCATGAGTTTTATCAAAGGAATTGGACCAGTGCGGAATGAGCTGGTAATTATTTTTGAAAAATTAAATTATTTTCATCCCACCAAGATCGGATATTGAAAATTTCATGCTTCAAAACGTCTCTAAAGATAATTAGTCATGGCTTCTTGTAGAGCAGCTTTCAAGTAAGGGAGCTCTTAAGTTAGGACCAGACATGAACGAACAAATTGGTACAGCCCAATGATTATTTGTCTTTGAAGGTGTAATGTTAACTAAAGCCAATGAAGATGGAACAACAGTGACTTCTTGATTGATCTCTGAAATGTTAGCTCTCACAGTCTCAGAATTCACTTTATCTTCATTATGAAAATCATCTACGTTAAGCGCCAAAGTATTATTATTGATGGTACTTGGGTATATGCAAAGAGGGCAATAAAAATTATGAGTACCATCTATTTCTCGAAGTGCATCGATTCTTTCATCATTCTCGATAGTCTAATCTTGCAGAAGTTTGGATTTATGGAGAAATTCAATTCTTCAGGAACGCTTGGGAAACCTACAAAAAAAATGAAGATAAAAAATAAAAATAATATTAGAGAAAATGAAGAGGTAGACAAAGGAAAACAAAGAACATACAAGCATTTCATATTCTAGGTGACATGTCAAAAAATCCACCATCCGATGCCATATTCAGGAGGTTGATGTTGATGTTAGAGCTTCAACGTCACCTTTTGAAGGATTTGGAATAGCTTGAAGAGGCCTTGATTTTATCGATCGTTTAGGGAAAGAGGAGCCTGAAATTAAAGTTTGTTGCATAAGATCAAATACATGTTGTATGATAAAAAAGACCAAATCTCCAGGGCTTTCATCTTCCGAAGTTAGAGGTTTCCTAGGCACGTGGGATGCTCGATCTCCATGACTACTGTGGCCCGGAATTAGAATTGCTTCAGGTATCTTATCGGTAGGCTCAGAGGTGGAAGCAAGCTTTGTTGAAGGAACTATAATTTTAATTTTCTTAATACCTCTTTCATTTCAAAATTTTTGTTCTCTCTTTCAAGAAGTCTCTTCAAGAATGATATTTGGAGGCTTTAACCCCTTGGCTATGACCCTGTTCGAAATTAGATCAAGAACTCTTACTAAAAGATAAAACCTGCACTTGAACCTTATCAGGATTGGCAACGCTTGAAAATTTCACCAAACCTGTACTCAACATCAACGTTTTGAAGTGTATTCTTCACATATTCTGGAATATGAAATTTGGATCCACTTATCGTCTGAGTTAAAGACAACCAAATGCGACACATGTCACTTGCATTGGGAGCAATATTCAACTTTTTTGGTAAACCAGGAAGTTTTTGCCTAAAACCAAGTTGTCTTGCAAATCTGTGAGAATTTTATACTTAAGAATGAAATGAGAGTTTCCTCAATGATAGGAAACGAATCCAAATCGAATGCTCGTCATAAATTTTGAGGTATCTATAGACCGGGATGAGACAATGGGGAAATAGATTCCAAGAAAAGTCATTAACATCCATCATTCCACGAATAAGGTCTCGACAATCATGGCATTATTTTCCCATGACTAGAAAGCATTCAAAATGCCACCATATCTTCAGATGATATGATGAGAATAACTCTTGTACATATGAGCATAAATACTCAAGACAAAATAAGTTGCAACCCAAGCGTAAAGAAAATGTCCACGAAATGAATATGAAATCGAGCCAAGGTCTGGGTTCGACTAATAGTTTGACGTTCATGTAAGTCCTCTATAAATGCTTGCTAATATGGGATGAACTAAGCTATAAGTGTACGTGCCTGCCATCATAGAAGACGCTTTAAAAATTCCAACTCTTATGCATTTGTCCCCAGATAGAAGAACGAAACAACAAAGCCACAAGGAAAGATAAGTTGCGAATTTCTAATTTCTTTTCTTCTTCCAAAGACAAAGATATTGACAAATTACTCCAATGCCTTCGATCCTTATGAGAATATCTCTTTGCTTGTCTATAACCACAGGCCTCCATATTTCTTTTTGATGATACATCTTGAATGGGTTTAAATTCATAGCATTCTTATTATTTTGAGAATTCTGGGCATAGCCATTCTCATGAAACCAAAAATTAATCCAATCTTCATGACTGGCATAACCAGATTCAGTCGCATTAGCAATCAATTAAAAAGGGACAGACAAGACTTGGGAAGGTGTTCTGTCAACTCTGAAAGGCTTGGGACTACTTCTTCATAGTAATGACCAATGACTAAAAGTCCACTTATCTCACGGATATTCCAAAGAGAAATGCCAATTTCACCACTGGTAGTCACAAAAGTATTGACTTTTGAACACCAAACCTCACAAAGAGCTCTGCAGATAGAAATTGGACGATGATAATCTCTTGTAATAGAGCAGACTACAGGAGCTAACTCGCGAAAATTCTCCTTGAATAAGAGTTTTTGGACCCACCACTCCTAAAACTTTGGAAGAAAAGAAATCTCTCCACGACTGATGAGCACACTTCCCCACTGTATTTCTTTATTATCAATCATTTCACAAATTACAGCCACTGGAATACACTCCATGCTTTGGGAATGATGAGGCGAAAGATACAAAAAAGAGAGATGACTGTTAGAACTGTTTATTTAGCAGTGTCTAAATTCTCATGACATTCACTAATGATGGGCATATGCAACTCCAACAAAGGCTCCAGGAGGTCAGAAGAAGGATCTGTCTTTGGCTTTTGGATGCTAAGTTTAAGTTCACCTCGTATGTCAGGCTGAGCATGGTACTTCACATCATCATCTTTGAAACGCAGGTAACTTTTGCCTCGATTTTTAAGCTCAACGATTTCATGTATGTCAAAATACACTCTATCATCATAGCTTGTTCCAGTCATTCCTTTAAAAAGAGAGAGAGAGAAAATTAGCAAAAAAATGGGCAGTAAATCTTTTAAATTCGTTTATCATCTAAAATTAAGAGTCTCCCAAATACGTAAATGGCTTCAACATAAAGTGCCTTGGATGGTCAAAGAAGTCGATCATTGGTCCTCAACACAAAGTGCCTTGGATGATCAAAGGAGCCGATCTCTATTCCTCAACACAAAGTGCCTTGGACGGTCAAAGAGGTCGGTCCTTAGTCATCAACACAAAATGCTTTGAACGGTCAAACGAGCCGGTCCTTGGTCTTCAACACAAAGTGTCTTGGACGGTCGAAGGAGTCTATCCTTGGTCATCAACACAAAGTGCCTTGGACAATCGAAGGAGTCGATCCTTGATCCTAAAAAAAGTACCTTGCATGGTCGAAAAAAGTCGGTCCTTGGTCCCCAACACAAAGTGCCTTGGATAGTTAAAGAAGCCAGTCCCTGGTCTCCAATACAAAGTGCTTTGGACGATCAAAGGAGTCAATCATTGGTCCGCAACACAAATTGCCTTAGATGGTCGAAAAAGTAGATTCTTGGTCCCCAACATGAAGTGTCTTGGATGGTGAAAGGTGACAGTCTTTGATCTTCGATTACATGGAAAGGTTTGAAATTTTGATGAGCAAATATTTCCTGAGCTCCAAAAATAATTGTAGCATGAAAATTTAAACTCTACACAAAGAAAACCTCAAAATCTTTGACTTGCTTCAAAAAATTGAGTTCCTGAAAAAAAAAGCGCGAAACAGAAAACGAAAAAAAAAGGGAAAATAAAAGAAAAGACAAAAAAAATGAAAAAGAAAAAGAAACAATTTGGTTTCTGCCAAACAATTTGCTAACCAAAGAAACCAATTAGAATTGGTTAATTCCAATTGTTTGGCTTCCATCGTCGGATACCACGAATATTTTTAAAAAAATTAATAATAATAATAATATAGAGAGTAGAAACCTTTTTGGGTTGGTCAATGGGTACATAAGGGTTGGTACATAAGGGTGTCCTCCCCCTCACATGAGGGGGGCCCATCCAAATAAATATATTCAGGTGGGCCCTCCTCATGTGAAGGGAAGGACACCCTTATGCACCAACCCTTATGTACCACAAGGGTTATCCAACCTTTTTTTACCTTTGTTTGTAAATTTAACCTACTTGTTTCAAAATCTCATAATTTATGCATATAAATAGGTGGATGTCAGATCTCGCTCAAGTCCAATTTACCATAAAACATAGAAAGCCTGTTTAAAATCAAATTAGTTATGGGTGTATAAAAATTAAATAAATAAATAATCAAATAACAGTCATGTAAAATAAAAAAATTCTCTGTTCTCGAACTTAAAGGACAATAATTTTATTCTAAATCAAATCCGTTTTTTATTCTCAAATTTTCCATTTGTATCAATTTGCTAATGATGAGTTTGAGATCAAATCAAATTCTAAATTGAATTAACAAAAATAAAAAATCAAGATTTATTAATTTATTTATTTCATAATAAATAAATAAATCTTGAGACAGCATTTGTACACATATAAAAAAAAGAAAGAAAAGAATAATGGATTGGGCCAATTTAAATAATAAGCCCAATTAAATCAAAGTCTACTAAGGTCCATGAAATCCAGAGGCCCATGTCACTTTTTATAAAAATAAATAAATAAATAAAATTATAGTTACTCGATTACTCCTTTCAATTAAAGATAATTGAGTGATTACCAAAATTGGTTTCGAATTTTCCCATATAAATAAGACCAATGGTCCATAAAATTGGGAAAAGTGAAAGTATAGAGGAAAAATCACAAAATGTGGAAGAAATTCCACAACCGGAGGAAGAGAAGAAATCTCCTCAAACCTCAGTCCGGCGATCACCAAGAATATCAAAATCTCATTCAAATCAAGGAAGTCCGAAAAGATCGAAATCTTCTTGAAATCAGTTCGAATTTAAGTCTAAGATCAAACCCCGAAATCCAAGTGCTGAACAAGCCAAGTTCTCATCAAATCAAATTTTCAATAAATTCTCAAAGTTCAGGATTTATCTCACGTGGCCCCTCATCAGATCAATAATAAGAGGATTTTTGTAGTTTTTCAATTACGGGAAGATTAATATTCGCTTGTATGTTTCAAAATATAATTTGTAGCAATTTCTATATTTGAATACACAAAATTCACCATACAATGGTAAAATAAAATTTATTTAAAATAATAATTTTTTTGTAACATCTTTATAGTGAGTAATGTTTCAAATTGGATCGACTAGAAAGTGTCTACTCGGACAATAGTCTGGTTTGATTTATAAAAAGGAATTGTTAGACAAATTAACCAGCTAAAGATCGTTTGAATGAGCTGAATATCGAGGAAACCCCATCATGTTTGAGCATAAAGCATAACCGATTTCACTAAATTCCCTTCGAAGAAAAATTGAGTAATATTGAAGCACTTGGATAGGGTTGGGCTTGTTTTATTCTTGAAAAAAGTGAAGTCAATAATGAATTGACACTGTTCAAAGAAGACCATTTAAATATCGTTCTTTGACCGCCGACCACTTTGCGTCAAAGAAGACAATTTAAATATCTTTCTTTGACCGCCAACCATTCCTCGTCAAAGAAGACAATTTAAATATCGTTTGTTGACCGCCAACCATTCAGCGTTTGTTGAAATACGGACTTTTAACTAATTTTCCAACCAGTCCATTTCTTCTGGATATCAAAAAAATAAAATAAAAATAAAAATATCTTCTTGAAACGAAAATTCAGTCCATATTTCATAAGATTGACTAAGATTCACACTTTTAAATTAAGCACACTTTAACCTATTTTTATTGCCTTAAGAAAATCTCTGAATTCTACTAGAAAATGGGAGAGTATTGATGGACAATGAAGCCTTCAAAAATTTATTATTATTATTATTACTATTTTTTTTTTTTTTTGTATTATTTGAAGATGAAACCTCCATTTGTGGGAAAACATTCTCAATTTCCACAATAAACGTTGAGGAAAAAACTCAATATGCAATGGAATAATTTTTCCACTTTCATATTCAAACAAAGTTGTTTTACTTTGGAAAAAGAGAAGTTCATAATGGTGTGATGAGGCCCACTCCCTTGAGATAAAACCCCAACCAACACGTTAACTATAAATTTCCACATCAAGCGAGAATAATTTTTTGAACGATTTTAACCTACCACAATTCATTTATTTTAGTATCACCTTACTTTTCGTTTTTCAATATGTAATAAATATTACAAAAACCTTACCATGTACGAATTTCGTGTTTGTAATTATGGTTAATTAACACTAACATTAATCTAGATTCATTGAATCTTGATTTGATAAATCTTGGCCTACATAAATTAAGAGTTATTATAGATAAATTTATTCCTATTCATGTATCTAGAAATTTCAATACCATTTTAAATTCATTATTAGCAATTAATTCCTATGTAGCAAATGTAGTTTAAAAAGGTTGCTCAGTTGTCGTATTTCTTCATCGCAGAAAAATTAAATCATAAAAGTTGAGTTTTGGGAGTACAATTTTCTACTCTTAAATTTCTATCCTAAATTTTAGTTTTTTAATTCGTTTGAGACTCATCGAATTCTCCCAACAAATTGATATCAAATATTATTTTTACAACACTTAAAGTATTACAAAAAAAGTGCAATGCACGTTCAACTTTGACCAGTACAGACCAAAAGTTGAAAAATACCATATAAGAGATATTAAGCACTTCTAATAATGAATTTATAAGCATCGACGTAAATAATTTAAATTAAGTGTTCTTAGTACCACAAAAACCATTCTTTTGGATATCAAAAAAATAAAAAATCTTCAGGAAATGGAAATTCAACCCGTATTTCAAAAGATTGACTAAGATTTACACCTTCAAATTATGCACACTTTGATCAATTTTTATTTTCTTAAAAAAATCTCTGCATTCTACAAGAAAATGGGGGAGTATTGAATGACAATGAAGTCTCCAATTTTTATTTTTAATCTTTTTAATTATTATTATTATTATTATTATTATTATTATTATTATTATTATTATTATTATTATTATTATTATTTTGCATTATTTGAGGATGACACCTCCATTTGTGGAAAAATTTCCACAATTTCCACACCAAAAGAAAAGGAAAATTTTTAACATCCAATGGAGTTTCATAGTCAAGCAAAGTTTGTTTTATTTTTGGAAAAAGTGAAGTTCATATTGCTGTGATGAGCAACACACCACTCCCTTGTGGTAAAACCCCAAACAACACGTTAACCATAGATTACCACATCAAGGATAATAATTTTTTGGATGATTTCAACCGACTACAATTCATTTATTTCAATACTACCTTACTCTTTGTTTTTCAATCTGTAATAAATACTATAAAATCCTTATCATGTATGAATTTCGTGTGAGTAAATCTCAATTAATTAACATTCACATTAATGTAGATTCATTGAATCTTGATTTGATGAATATGGATCTACATAAATCTCGAGTTATGAAAGATAAATTTATGTTCATTCATGTACCAAGAAATTTTAATAGGTTTTTAAATTCATTATTAGCAGTTAATTCCTATGTACCAAATGTAGTATAAAAAGGTTGCTCATTTGTAGTATTTCATCATCACAAAAAAAAAAATAAAAAAAAAATCATAAAAGTTGAGTTTTGAGAGTATAATTTTCTACTCTTAAATTTCTATCCTAAATTTTATTTTCTTTTATTTATTTGAAACTCATCAAATTCTCTCAACAAATTGGTATCAAATATTACTTTTACAACACTTAACGTATTTCAAAATAAAGTGCAATGCACGTTCAACTTCACTAATATAGGCCAAAAGTTGTAAAATATCTTAACAGAGATATTTAGCAGTTTTAATAATGAATTTACAAGCATTGAGCTAATTAATTTAAATTCAGTGTTCTTAGAGACATCAAAAACCTGTCTTCTGGCTATATAATAAAAAAATAAATGATAAAAAATCTTTTTTAAGCGGAAATTCAGGCCATACTAGAAAATGGGGGAGTAGAAAATGAAGTCTCCAAAAGCTAATTATTTCCTTTGGATTACTAGAAGAATGAAACCTTCATTTGTCGAATAACTTCCACAATTTCCACAATAAAAAATACAGACAAATCTGAACATCCAATGGAAAAAAAAATTTCATAGTCAAGCATATAGTTTGTTTTATTTTTTGAAAAGTGAAGTTCATAATGATGTGATGAGCAGCACACCCTTGAGATACCCCAACCAACACGTTAACCATAAATTACCTCATACACCTTTCATTTTATATATATACACACACACTTAAACATTTATCAAACTCGTCATTACCAGCCCCCTCCCAATTATCTTTATGCATTTCAAATTAGCCATGGGAAAGAATGCCATATTTATGTTGCTGGCAATTGTCTACTTACTTATTACCATTGTTACATCTCTAAATAGCTCCACTGATGAGTATGCTCTTCTAACTTTTAAATCTCAGATAACTTCTGATCCAAAAAAAATCTTGGCAAAAAATTGGTCACAAGGAACCTCATTTTGCAGTTGGATTGGCGTTACCTGTGGCAGGAGACATCAAAGAGTTAGGGGCTTGAATTTAGCAGATATGGGTCTAGGAGGTACTATTGCTAAAGAAATTGGTCAACTCTCTTTTTTGAGATCCTTAATTATTAGCAATAATAATTTCCATGGGTTTATCCCTAATGAAATTGGTAAACTCAGCCAGCTTCAAGAAATAGAGATGCAGAACAATGAGCTAACTGGTTCTATTCCACCAACTTTCGAATTTCTTGAAAATCTGTTGAAGTTAAATATCTCCCATAATGGACTCACAGGAAATATTCCTAACAGGATTTTTAACCTCAGTTCTTTGATTGAAATTAATTTTGGAAACAACAGTCTCACAGGAAGTCTACCGATGGATATTTGCTTCAATCTCCCAAAGCTGGAGAGGCTAAGGATTTCATCTAATCAAATGAGTGGCAACATTCCTCCAAGCTTGGGAGCTTGCATGAATCTTAAACTACTTTCTCTGACGGACAATAATTTTGTCGGAATCATTCCAATGGAAATCGGGAACTTGTCAAAGATTCAATTTCTCTATCTTGGAGAAAATAATTTGACAGGTAAGTTTAAAGTGTTGTTCATATACACATCTCCCACTTCACTAGATAAAGTATTCCAAAAAAATTTACAATTGACAAGAATTGCCGTCCCTTCACATCATAAAACATCTCTTATAGACATGGTGATCTGCGTGTTGATGGCCATGGAGTATGTCCCTTTACATAGCTTCACTAAACGTTATGTGCATACTAATCCCTAAAACCTCGAATTGTGCATTTTGAAAAATGTGTTCCAGAATGCATAGCATTTTCCAATAAGTATTATAATACCATCAAATCCAACGTACCCAATCAACTTTTATTTGAGATGGATACTGCTAGTGGCTAGCCACATTTTATTAGTCAGTATTTTATAGTCTTTTCATTATTAATTGGAAGTGATTTTTTTTTAATTTTAATTCGTTAGTTTGAGGGCATAGGAGATGGAAATTTTAGTTACGAAAACACTAAATTTAAAATGGTCATAGATTGCAACGATTTTTATGGTGCGAGAAAATCTAAATAAGCTTTATGTGACCACCAAGACATTTTACACTTTTTTTAAAAATATACTTCTGTATGTATAGCATTTTCCAAATAATTATTAGAAATATCTCATGTAACAATAACTAGTTCTTAATTATCGAAATTAAAAGTAGTTGGTACTTCTTCTCTTTCATTAGATCTATTTTGTGTTACTTTAGCATTTGATATTTTAAAATCCCCACGTTTTTTAAATTGATTGATAGGAAATATACTAAATGAAATTGGAAACCTATCAACACTCGTATATTAAGATTTGTGGCACAACAGTTTCAGTGATATGTATCAAGATCTCGTAAACTTATTTGATACATTTCAATGTTATAAGAATCATAAAGTGCAGCTAGACATCAAAGCCAAGCTTCAAGTTATTATGAGCCTAAACGGACTAGGTGGCAAGGCCTTGCTTCGTGCCTAGAATATTGATTAACTTTATTTAATTTATTTGTTGTCCCAATAAAAAATTGTCATAAATAACAAAGATTTTAATGCTAATGGAAAGTCTAAATGAACTTTAGGTTACCACCTAGGCATTTTACGCACTTTTGACAAATAATTTTCAGCATGTATGCATTTTCCAAATAATGATTAGAAATACATTATGAAACAATAACTTCATGGGTACTTAATTATCGATTGTTGGTACTTCGTCTTTCCTTAGGTATATTTTGTGTTAATTCAACATTCGATATTTTAAAATCTATATATTTAAATGAACTGAAAAGGAAAATGAAATTGGAAAAGTATCAGCACTTGTATTACTAGATTTGGGGCCCAATCGTTTTAATGGTACGTACCTAGAAAGCATGAAACATGACTAGACATCCAAGTTAAGCTTCAGAGTTCTACCGGTCTAAACAGGCTAGGCATACAAAAGTATACTGTGTGGCTAGGTGATAGGGCCAACTTCATGCCCAAATGCACCTTTTAGACACTTATTAAATCTATTTCAATTTATTTATTTAATTTCATGATAACGATTTATATCAAGATTCAAAATTTGAAATTTTCGTAGACCAAAAAGATTTTTATGCCGGTGGAAAATCAAAACGAACTTCAGGTAACCACCTAGGCATTTTACACTATTTTTCACGAAAGTTTTTCAAAATCTATGCCATCTTCCAAACATTTATTAGAAATACATCATGCAACAGTAACTCCATGGGTACTTAATTATTGAATTCAAATTAGTAGGCACTTCTTCTCTTTCATTAGATCTATTTTGTGTTAATTTAACATTTGATATTTTAAAATCTATATGTCTAAATGGATTGACAGGAAATATTCCAAATGAACTTGGAAACCTATCAGCAATTGAAAATCTAAGTTTGGCGTTCAACAATTTGAGTGGTATGTAACTACATCTCCTAAACTTATATTATATATATTAAATCAAGTGTTTGAAAATCGTAAAGCTTGAGAAGACGTCAAGGCTAACGTTCTAGCTTGTACGAGCCTAAATGGGCCTTCATATAAAAACGTAAAATGTGGTTGGTGGCAAGGCTCAGTTTCGTGCTTAGACGCTCTTTTTGAAACACTAATTGAACAATTCAATTTGTTTATTTAGTGTCTTGACAAAGATTTATACCACAACTTTAATTATAAAATTGTCATGTATAACAAATATTTTTATGCCGGTGAAAAATCTAAATGAACTTAAGGTTTCCGCCTATGCATTTTACACTCTTTTCAAAATTCTTTTTTATTTTTATTTATTTATTTATTTTATTGAAATGTATGGTATTTTCCAAAAATTATTATTAGAAACACATCATAATCACATCAAATCCTAAGTACCCAACATGCTTATACTTGCTAAACTTTTCAATATTAATTAATTTTTTTTTTAATTTCTCAGTTTGAAGACCTAGAATGCATTATCAGCTGTGAAAATTTTAAATTTAAAATGGTCACCTTTAACAAGGATTTTTATGCTGCTGGGAATCTATATGAACTTTAGGCTATCTCTTAGTTGTTTAACAATCTTTTGACAAATAATTTTATGCATGTTTGACATTTTTCAAATAATTATTAGAAATATATTATGAGACAATAACTTCATAGTTACTTAATCATCAACTTCAAATTAGTTGGTACTCCCCCTCTTCCATAAGATCTATTTTGTGTTAATTTAACATTTGAGGAACATTAGGTTTCTACCTATGCATTTTACTCTCTTCTGGATAAAATTTCAATCGTGAAAACTCTAAAGTTAAAACTGTTACCTATAACAAAGATTTTTTTTACGAGGATTGAAAATCTATATGAATTTTGCACGACCACTTAGTCATTTTTCATAAGATCTATTTTGTGTTAATTTGACATCTAATGAACCCTAGGTTTCCACATATTCATTTTATACTCTTTTGACAAATGTTTTTCAAAATGTACAGCATTTTCCAAATAAATATTAGAAATACAGCATAATTACATCAAATCCAAAGTAACTAATATACTTGAGATGAAGATGTATACTGCTAATCATTATACTGTTTAGTTAGTACTCACTAATATTTTAAATATTATTTGAATTTACTTTTTTATTTTTAATTTCTTAGATTGAGGACCTAGGGTCCAGTTTTATTACGAAAACTCTAAATTTAAAATAGTCACCTTTTAAAAGGATTTTCGTAGAGATGGAAAATCTAAATTAACTTTAAGCTTACACATTCACATTTTCAACTCTTTTGACACGTTTTTCAGCATTTATGGCATTTTTCAAATAATTAGTAAAAATATATCATACAACAATAACTTATAGTTACTTAATAATCAACTTCAAATTATTTGGTACATCATGCCTTTCATAAGATTATTTTGTGTGTTAATATAACATTTGATGAACTTTAGGTTTTCAACTATGCATTTTACACTCTTTTGACAAATGTTTTTGAAATGTATGGTAATTTCCAAATAGTTAATACCCATAATGAAGAAGATAGTCAGAATGCTAAAAAAACAATTAAAAAATCTTTTAAGAAGAATCAAAGTGATAATACTAAATCAGAACATTCTTATCTGGAAGAATTTTTTTGGCTTGCGTCTGATACAAATACAACGTTACTACATCAAATCCAAAGTACCCAATATGCTTGGGATAAAGATGGATACAACTAGCGGCTAGCCTCATTACAATGTTTAGTTAGTACTTGCTAATATTTTCAATATTAATTTAATTTATTTTTTTAATTTATTAGTTTGAGTACCTAGGGTGCAATTTAGTTATGAAAACTCTAAATTTAAATGGTCGCCTTTAACAAAGATATCTATGCTGACAAAAAATCTAAATGATGCTACCACCTAGTCACTTTATACTCTTTTGACAAATGTTTTTCATCATAAATGGCATTTTTCAAATAATTATTAGAAATATATCATGCAACAACAACTTCATAGTTACTTAATCATCGATTTCAAATTAGTTGGTACTTCCTCTCTTTCATAAGATCTAGTTTTGTTAATTTAACATTTGATGAACTTTAGGTTTTCACCTATGCATGTTACACTCTGCTGACAAATGTATTCAAAATGCATGGTATTTTCCAAATAATTATTGGAAATACAATATAATTACATCAAATCCAAAGTACCAAATATGATTGGGATAAGATGGATAATGCTCGGGGCCAGCCTCATTATAAATTTTAGTTAGTACTCGTTAATCTTTTCAATGTTAATTGAATTTTTTCTTAAATTATTTAGTTTGAGGACGTAGGATACAATTTAAATTACAAAAACTAAAAATTTAAAATGTGAAAAAAACCTAGAATGCTATGATACTAAAAATTTTCTAGATAAGACTTGTGAGTTCTCTAGATTACCGATTAGTTTGACCTTATGTACGAAATTAACCTATTAAAAGCAACAAATCGCTTTTTAATTGTTTCTAGATGATTAAGCATACAAGTCCAATTCTCTATATTTGAATACCACAGTTTGTAATATGGAAACAATGAATAACACCAATATTGTTGACGGATAAACCCAACTCGATAAAAACTTCGCGATCAAACAAGTTACCTCCACTATGGACAATGAATGTTACAGTTAAATATTGTCTAGCCAACTCCACTAGACTTCTTGATCTATTTTCTATAATCTCCAAGACACTGCTGTCTCCTCCAACTTCTCGATCTTGTACAATTGTTTCTTCCAAGTAGATACCCAAGAATGACCAATTGTTGTTCTTATTCCTGCGTTTGTAGTCCAACCTTCCTCAATCTTTAGCAGCCTTTGAAGTTCCAACTAAGAAAGTACCTTCATTGTTGCACAAAGGAAGTGGATGTTTTGGATTCTGGGACCTTGATTTTTCCCAATCTGTGGTTGTAGGATCTAAAGAATAAATGATTTGAATCCTCGGATGAATGTGTTCTTGGATCAACAGAGGATGTTATGAATATGTTTTCCAAGAAAGGCACAATGTACAACGACCTTAGAAAATCCTGCAAGGCTTGAGTATTTATAGTTAGAGATGTTTAGGTATTATAGGCCGTGTAAAACTTTCCAAAATCGCAAACTAAGGTTGGTCAAAAATAATGTCACTCAAGTGAAGGGATAATGTCACTTGAGCAAAGCCGTAGCGACAAGTGAGCGAGAAGCATTCTATTTTTGTCACTTGAGCATTGTCTTGGCTAAAGCGAGCGAAAATGTGGCATTTCTTCTTCTTTGTTCCAAACTCGATCTTGAACGTTAAGCTACTTTATCCAACTGTACAATATTGTTCTTAACTTCTTGACTTTTACACATGTTCAACTTAGTCATTTTTCTTCAAAAGAATCACCAATTACAACATAAAACCTAGCAATCTCCTTCTTTAGCATTTTGTGATAAAACTATACAATCAAGCGAATGTAGTGAAATAAACAAAACAAAATTAACCAACCCAAGCTCCGTTTTTTGCATTCCTCGTTATACCTATTTCCTAAAATAAAAAGCTCAGATAGATACTCAGTGTAAAAGCACATGATACAAGAATGTACCAATTGAAGCACACAATCATGAATAAACATGTTAGTTTGAGATGTGATATTAATGTCAATCAAAACACCAACCGAAATATTAATATTACAAAAAATCAAAATTTAAATAGCTATGCATTATGATATGGAATGCAATGCAATACAAATTCTCTCACTTACTGTAGACTCTCTATATTTTTTATACATAATCAAAATATATCTATGTCTCTCCCCAACGACCCCTAGACATAAAATGCAATGAATTCAATTTTCTCTCCCCCTACATATAGTATTATCTCTCCTTTTTTGTCACAAATGACAAAGAGAACAATGGCAAAATCAACTTGAGCAACCAATATGTAACAACTTAAACTAGCAATTGATAACATGCACGAGTATAATTGATGATTAGTAAACTTTACCACATACTTATTTCAAGTTAAAATGGAATAAATTGTATAAGCGATCCATGTGTGTAAAGTGTCACTAATCCTTTGTAAGCAGGACTCCAAACCTTAATTTTGTGAGAAATGACATGGTAAACATCACTGTCAATAAGTTTATTTTCCTACTTATGAAATTCAAATCAAGTAAGCACATTAAGACCTTTAAATGAAGCTCATTTTGTCTGTATATATTGATCTTTTCTCCCTCTAACTTCGAGCATACATAAATTTTTCATATCGTTTAATATTTTTAAGCTCATCATATTATTTCATCTTAAGTGCGGGTTCCTCTCCATTAAATGACTAAGATGACCCCTATAGTGAGTTTTAGGCCGTTAACCCAAGTGAGTTAACCATAGGAACCAGGTTTTGAGCTACCTCACAGGCTTAATTGCTCGAGTCAAATAGGCTTCGAAGAAGAACATAAGATATTGAGCTTTTTATTATGAGGACATATTCTCGAGTTTAGGTCTAATAAATAAGGTTAATTCATAAAGTTATCTTACTAACAGATAACTATCATCCCAAATCTCACACACGTAGTTGAGTCCCACTAACAATATCATAGTGTGTGCAGTGCAAATGGTACATAAAGACGCCTATACTAAGTACTCCATAATATCCTAAGCAAGTAATGGAAAATATATTATAGCTCATCAATTAAGCCCATCCATGTTACAACACACAAGTTCAAGAATTTTATATACAATGTTGTAGTAAAAATTTCCATTCCCAATTTTTGTGTCTTTTCATTTTTTGTGTTTTTATATTTAAAACAATGAATGCTCTAAGCATACAAAAAAAATCACACATCAAATAAAAAAAATGATTGCATGCTAATGCAAACATAACGAAAATGCACATATAATAAACTACTACCTAAAGAAGCAAACAAACAAATGAGATGCATGCACCAATCAATGACTCAAGTGATAAAGCACAAGCATGCACCAGAATTACCTAATCAGTTACGTAAAGAGACGTTGTTACCTTTAAGAGTATCGTGGTCTATTTCAGAATATTTTAGATCACTCTATTTCACCCAAATCTGCCTAGTGGGAAAACAATTACAGACAACTGTGTCACCAACTTGGTCAATTGACTCACTTGATCAGTGAAGAATCCAATCTAACCAACAAACTCCTGATTTTTATTCATATTAAAGTTATTGTTTCTCTATTTATTCAAGGTTTGGTGACACCTATGCATATGTGTTGTAACTTACCACAGTGAAAGCATGTAGGGATAACCTCAGGACCGAAGTGGTGTGATCGCTGACGTCTATTCCTAGGTCGCTAGGTCCTACATTGTCTAGTAGACCTCTATCCTACAAATCCCGTATTTTTAGGTTCTTGGTTATGCACATGTTTAGGCCAGTCAGTAGTAGGGACAAAAGTCGTCTTTGAAGTACTAGCAATATTCTCTTTAAAACCTAGACCTCTCCTATTACTAGCCAACTTGCTCATTTCTAGAATATTATCTAACTTTTGAGATCCACTACAAAAGTCAAGAAGTTGAGACTTAAAATATTCTAGATCGCTCATAATGTTCTTAACCTGGATTTCTAAAGTTTCATTTTTAGCAGTCAACCCACTGACTTTCCTAGAGGACTTCTCAAGCTCACTTGTGAGATTCCTAACATGAGTATCTAAAGATTCATTCATTGATTTCAATTCATTCAGGGTTGAGGTAGACTCTGGAATGCACTTTAATAACTTTTCTTTCTCCAATTTAAGCTCCTTGACCTTTGTATTTAAGACTTTATTAGTGGCAAGAATCTTAAGACTCTCCTCATACATTTTATCATAAGCCTTGCGGATATCTTCCTCACTCTCAGAATCTTCTTTAGATTGCTCACCATTATCTATGTCTTCTTCTCTCTCACTTCTCTTGTCATATCTACTCCTAGTCCTAGCAGTAAAGGTAACGTATTTCCCACTTTCCTCATGAGTAGACTTCTCACTCTGATTATCCAAGCTAGACTCATCATCAGTAAGAGTAGCATTCATAGCCTTATCCTGATTTCTATTGCTGGTAGAGCACTCATTCCTCATATGGCCAAAACCATGACACTTGTGACATTTCACAGATTTAGATCTACTTCTTAGATTCACTGGGAACACCTATATACTTCTCTTCAAGCTTCTTCTTCTTTCTAAACATTTTACTAATTTTTTTAGCAAGGTAGGCTAACTCCTCATCATTCGATGAATCAGAATTAGAAGATTCCGTCGAGTTACTCTGCACAGCTTTCAATGCCAAAGACTTACCTTTAATAGGTTTATCTATTGTTAGCTCATAAGTTTGGAGAGATCCAACTAATTCTTCTACCTTAATAGAATCTAAATCCTTACACTCCTCTATCGCTGTAAATATAGGTCTAAATAACTCAGTTAAGGGTATAAAGATTATTCTAACTATTTTAGGCTTGGGGATTCTCTCACCTAGTTGAAGCTGGAATTAATAAAGTCATTGAGGCATGCATAGAAATCATCAAAAGTTTCATCATCATTCATCCTAATCTCTTAAAATGTAGTGGTCAACATCTGCAACATAGAGTTTTTCACAACGTGTGATCCCTCATGTGTGGTTTATAAAATATCCCAAACCTCTTTGGCTACCACACACATGGATACTTGCCTAAATTCTTTCGCGAGAATTGCCATAACAGGGCGTGTAGGGCATTGTTATTCCAATTACATTCATCTAAGTTCGTTTTAGACCAATTAGCAATGGGAGTGGGGTCACTACATTATCTACCAGAGTACTCGAGGTAGTCCAACCACTAACTACACTTAACAAAATCCGTTCATCCGTTGATTTTAAAAATGATCTCATCCTAACTTTTCATTAGGCATATTTACAACCATCAAGATGAGGCAGAACACACAATGAACTACTCATCTAGACAAATAGGTCAGGACACGTAATTAGGCTCTAATAACACTTGAAAACTCTAGAACACACTGATACCACATGAAATTTTCTGGATAAAACTTGTGAGTTCTCTAGATTACCAATTAGTTTGACCTTACGTGTGAAATTAACCTAATAAAAGCAACAAATCACTTTTTAATAGTTTCTAGATAATTAAGCTTACAAGTCCAATTCCCTATATTTGAATACCACAGTTTGTAATATGGAAACTATAAATAACATCAATATTGTTGATGGAGAAACCCAATTGTGTAAAACTCCGAGACCAAGCTAGCTACCTCTACTATAGATAATGAATGTTACAGCTAAATGTTGTCTAGCCAACTCCACTAGACTTTCCTATCTACTTCCTGCAATCTCCAAGATATTGTTGTCTCCTCCAACTTCTCGATCTTGTACAATTGTTTCTTTCTAATGGATACCCAAGAATCACCAATTCTTGTTCTTATTCATGCGCTTGTAGTCCAGCCTTCTTCAATCTTCAGTAGCTTCTGAGATTCCAATTGAGAAAGTACATTCTTTATTGCACAAAGGAAGTGAGTGTTTTGGATTCTGGAACTTTGATGTTTTTCCCAATCTATGGTTATTGGATCTCAAGAATGAATGATTTGAATCCTGGGGTGAATGTGTTCTTGGATCACCAGAGGATGTTATGAATATATTTTGCAAGAGAGGCACAATGTACAACCACCTTAGAAAATCGTGCAAGGTTTGGGTATTTATAGTTAGAGATATTTATGTATTATAGGCCATGTCAAACTTTTCAAGATCGCAAACTAGGATTGGCCGGATAATACCATCGCTCAAGCAAAGCGACAGTGACAAGCGAACGAGACTCATTCTTTTTATCGCTCGAGCATTGTCTTAGCAAGAGACAAGCGAAAATGCGACATTTCTTCTTTCTTATTCCAAACTCGATCTCGAACCGTAAGCTACCTTATCCAAATATACAATATTGCTCCTTACTCCTTGACTTTTACATATGTTAAATTTAGTCAATTTTCTTCATAGAATTGCCAATTACAACATAAAACCTAACAAAATGTTCACCTATAACAAAGATTTTTATGCTGATGGAAAATCTAAATGAACTTTAGGCTACTACCTAGGTATTTTACTCACTTTTGACAAATGTTTTTCAGCACGTATGGCATTTTTCAAAAATTATTATAAATATATCATGCAACAATCACTTTATTGTTTCATAATCATCATCTTCAAATTAATTTGTAGTTCCTCTCTTTTGTAAGAGCTATTCTATGTTAATTGAACATTTTATATATCAAATTCTATATGTTGAAATGGATTGACACATTGACACAATATTTTCCAAATGAAATTGAAAACCTATTAGTACTTGTATATATAGATTTGAGACGCTATGGTTTCATGGGTTCATTTCTAGACCTCTTACATTTATTTTATATATTTAGTTCAATATGAAAAAAGAAAAAAGAAAAAAAAAGTGTAACGCATGGCTAAGTGTCAAGACCAAGCTTTATGCTTTTACGAGCTTAATTGGTCTAGGCATAAAATCCATAAAGTATGGCGATTATACACCAAGGTCCATTTTCATGCCTAGATGTGCTTTTAGGTTATCACCTTGGCATTTTACACTCTTTTAACAAATATTTTTTAGCATGTATGGCATTCACCTAATAATTACTAGTAATACAAAATAAAATCCTATGTACCCAATCAATGTGGGATGAATACGGATACCACCAACGGCTAGGCTCATTATAATTTTTAGCCAGTATTTTATAATCTTTTTATTTTCAATCGGATTAATTTTTTTAATTTGGTAGTTTGAGGACCTAGGATATAATTTTAGTTCTGATTAATGATTTTGTGTTTCTCTATTAGCTACAAAGATGAGCTTTGCACTTTGGAGTATTTTGATTAAAACATTATAAAAATTGTGAGAGTTTTTCTTTTACAATTTTTCACATGAAATGCTTTTCCATGTTGTTAACACTTTGTCGACCTTGATCAATTATTCGGCATTTGATTGTGGATCAACTAATTATTGATTTTCTAAATTCACAGACATTTTAAAACTTAACATGGTTTTAGGTTTATTCTTTATTATCGTATATTGTTCCTATTGCGTGCAGCAACTTGTTTACTAAATAATTAAAAATGCTAAATTAATTTATACATTTGTCATTCTAGTATCATTCGTATTTTAATAATATATTTGAATTTTATATTTTGATTATATTAATCTTTGCAGTTTCAGTATTATTAGCTTATATGAAATTTTAAATATTTTACTTGTGATTTCAATTTTTAATATCCTAAAATGTATTCACAGGATGCATTCCATATGAAATCGGAAACTCATTAGCACTTCAACATTTATTCTTGGCTAGTAATATGTTAACAGGTACCTATCTACAACTCATTAGTACTTTTGGTATTCGTTAATTTGTGTTGACAAATACCACAATACAGGTACAATTCCGCATTCAATTGGCAGATTATCAAATTTGAAGCAATTGCCCATTTTCGACAACAATATTCAGGGTCCAATACCTGAATCCATCTTCAATCTCTCCATGTTACATGTTCTTTCTCTTGCTGGAAATAATATCTCCGGCAATCTTCCATCGTCCATTGCCAATGGTCTTCCTAATCTCGAACGTCTCTTACTTGCTGACAATCAGTTGAGTGGGAAAATTCCTGCCTCTATTTCAAATTTTTCAAAGCTTACTAAGTTGGAACTTGGATATAACTCCTTCAGTGGACGAGTACCAATGAATCTTGGGAATTTACATAACCTGCAGAGTCTGCGTCTTGGTTTTAATCACTTGACAAAAGATCCTTCGGTGCTCGAATTGGATTTTCTTAGTTCATTGCAAAATTGTAAGAAGTTGAAATTAATAGGGATTGGAGACAATCCTTTCCATGGAATATTACCAAAATCCTTGGGTAATTTGTCAACATCCATTGAAATTTTTAGAGCCGATCATTGTGGTATTAAAGGTATCATTCCGAATGAAATTGGTAATTTGAGCAACTTGATAGAGTTGGACATTGGAGGCAATGAATTGATAGGAACAATTCCTGACACATTGGGTCAATTAAAAAAATTGCAAAGGCTGATACTCGGTGTCAATAAACTACAGGGGTCTGTATCTGTCAACCTTTGCAATTTGGTAAATCTGTATTATCTTGATTTGGGAAATAATCAACTTTCTGAGCAGTTGCCAAAGTGTTTAGGAAATCTTACGTCTTTACGACAAATTTATTTATTTTCCAACTCATTGACTTCCACTATCCCATCCACAATGTGGACTAACAAGGAAATCCAGATTTTGAGTTTAACTGATAATTTGCTGAATGGGTCACTGGCTCCAGAAATTGGAAACCTTAAGAGCATGCGAGGGTTATATCTATCGGGAAATCGATTCTCAGGTAATATTCCTAGCACTATAGGACAACTTCAGAATTTGGGAAATCTAACATTATCAAACAATCTATTACATGGTCCTATTCCTGAATCGTTTGATAATTTGATTTCATTGAAAATATTGGATTTATCCAAGAACAAACTCGATGGTGTAATCCCCAAGTCAATGGAGAAACTTAAGTACCTTGAGTATTTCAATGTTTCATTCAATGAACTCACTGGTGAAATTCCAAATGGAGGGCCTTTTAAGAACTTCACGTCAGATTTCTTCATGGGCAATAGGGAATTGTGTGGAGCATCTCATTTTAAGGTCAAGCCATGCAAATATGATACAGCTAGAACATCAAGCAAAACAAGAGTTTTGAAGTTTATTTTTCCATCAATTGTCGTAGTATTGATTCTGGCCATTACTTTGGTCTATTTAATAAGACGTCATAGCAGGAATACACTTTTTACAGCTCCGTCTACTTCCCCTGTGACAGTCAAGTGGGTTTCATATTATGAAGTTCTAAATGCTACCAATAAATTTGGTGAAGAGAATCTGATTGGCAAAGGTAGTATTGGTTCAGTGTACATGGGAACATTTTCAGATGGAATGATTGCTGCTATTAAGGTTTTCAATCTAGATTTGGAATGTGCAAACCAAAGTTTTGATAATGAGTGCCAAATACTTTGCAACATTCGTCATAGAAATCTTGTCAAGGTAATTACTAGTTGCTCTAACATTGATCTCAAAGCCTTAGTTTTGGAATATATGCCTAATGGAAACCTTACCAAATGGCTTTCTTTGAGCAACTATTTCCTAAATTTAGCTCAAAGATTGGAAATAATGATAGATGTGGCATCTGCGCTAGAGTATCTACATCATGGATATCCCTCTTTGATTGTCCATTGTGATTTGAAGCCCAGCAACGTACTTTTAGATGAAGATATGGTTGCCCATGTTGTTGACTTTGGCATTGCTAAGCTTTTCACTGAAGACCAAAGAATTTCAATTACCAAGACGTTGGGTACCATTGGATATATGGCTCCAGGTAAATGGTTTCTATCGTCTACTTGTGTATCTTCAAATGCTAATGGTGTAACCATGTATTACTTATTAGTTCTTATTTATGTATCATCATTTAACATTTTGCTAACTAATTTGATCACACGTTCCAATTTTGTAGAATATGGATCAAATGGATTAGTATCAACTATGGCAGATGTTTATAGCTATGGGATTATGCTAATGGAAACATTTACCAAGAAGAAGCCAACAGATGATATGTTTGTCGGAGAGTTCACAATGAGAAAATGGGTGCTTGAATCATTCCCAAAAGCAATAGCACAAATAGTGGATATCGATTTAGTGAATGCTGCTGAATATAATATTCAAGCTAAGGAGAGCTGCTTCACATTAATCATGGAACTAGCACTAGAATGCACAACTGATTTGCCCGAGGAGAGGCCCACTGCTAAAGATATTCTAGCAAGGCTAAAAAAGATTAAAACTTAAGTTTGTTAAAGCATAAGAGAGGTAGAACAAGACAAAAGGTTTGGTTCTTAATGAGAACAGAAAAAATGATTATTTAATCAAAGTCTATTCTTTATTTCACTATTAATCTATAACTTATTATATGTTTCTATTGCAGGAAACTGGCTATCATTCTGAAGATTTTAAAACTTTATTGGCATCCATTGTTGTGTTGTAGTTGTTTTGTGGCCCCAAAATCCATAAGTAGACGACATTTAGAATTTGTGGTGTAAGAAAATGTTTTGGTACCATAAATAATCTTCATTAGATGAGAATATTGTTATCCTATTTTCTTATCCTCCTCATTTCCCATTGACACCAGTCTTTAATACGAAGCAGCAGTAAAATATTAGAACAAAAATGAAGCTTTTTTTGAAATATGCAAATCGAAAATGATAACATAGCTAATAAAAGTTGAAAAATACATGAAATTTTCAATCATAGTAAGAAAGGGAAGGAAACAAGATGGTAGTTATTCATTTTTGGTAACCAAAATGATACATCATTTTATGAATTTTTATGGCGTCGAGTCAATCGTTTTTGTAAGTTGCCCTTTAAGTAACCAAAATTCAATCATTTTGGTATGTTGCCCTTTAAGTAATCACTTCACACTTTGTCGAGTCAATCGCTCCCATTTATAAATTTACACACAATTAACGTTCTCATGTAAACACCTTCCCGATTCTTTAGAATAACTTTAAATCTGAATCGCCGGTAGCATGAACATGTGAGTATTCTTTCATTTTCAACTTATTTTTTATTGTGAAGACAAAAAAAATAAATCATTTTTATGTTGTTGGTTTTCCTTTTTTCTACTATTTTACAATTATTAATAACTGCCATCTGTGAACACTTATACTGTACAAGCAAGTTAGTTTTGCTTATGCCTTTATACGTCTAGGAAATGAACTAGATTTTTACACAGTCGTTCTCCAGATTGTTCATTAGGCCTTCAATAACAAGATGGATCAAGAGCTAATAATTTGATTTCTCTTGATTTGATGGACAAATATTCTTTATGCCTTTTGTAGTTAGTGTAGCAATATTTTGGAGAGGGTTCAATCTATTAGGAAATTTCATTGTTGTAGCTGCATATCTGTCAACAGTGAAGTTAAAGGAAAGCTGTATCGATTCTAATATTCAATTTTCCAGTCATTTGAAAGTTAAATTTCATTTTTGTCGCTGAACTTCAATTTACTTTTGATGTAAATCATAGTGCTAGCTCATATTTCTAAATTTTGATGTAACTATAGTACGTGAACGTCAAAAATTGACGATTATGTTTTACATTTTCAAGTAAGCATGTCATTTAATTATGTTGACTAATAGAGGATTGAGACATAAAATTTAGTAATAAGCAAATTACCATTGAGAACAAATTGAATTTCAATGATTTGTGAGACAAATTAAAGTTGGATGATCTAATTGAGATTTCATCATAATTAAATTTAGTGATTAAAAATGAAGTTTACTCTATAACCACCTGGATACGTACGAGAGGGTCAACTAAATAAAGTTTATAAATTGAAAAAAGCTCTTTATGGACTCAAGCAAGCCCCCCAGGCATGGAATACCCGTATTGACTATTACTTTAAAAAGAATGGGTTTATGCAGTGTCCGTATGAACATGCAGTATATGTAAAACGAGAACAAGATGGAGGTACACTATTTTATTTGTTTATATGTGGATGATTTATAACATGTTTGATAGTTTAAAATGAATTGGATTAGCATTTTATCAAACATTAAATAGGTGAATGGGAATGGTGGAAAGAAAATAAGCAAGCCCATTAGAAAAAGCTTATTTTGAAATCATAAGCTAATCAACTTCATTTTTAATTACACAACTTTTATTCACTTTTAAACCACGCATTTCATAAGACCTGCCAACTTATAATCTCAAAAAGTTTTGTCAAACATGGCAAAAGTTTAGCAACAACCTAACACAGTATAAACAACTCGAAAAAGAAGTGAAAACAACAAATACTACACAAAACCCCTCAGGATCTTCTATTCCTTAACGAAATATGCTAAGTTTAACATAACACAATCATTTTTACTACATTTTCACCAAAAAGAATATACAGAAGCGATGAAAACTCATTTTACTCAACGAACATAACTATACATTCGAACTTTCCAGTTTACCTGAACAACCATTTTACATGCTAACTTATTTTGGGGGCGTAAAAAACTAGAGACTGTGACAAAAACACCTGATCATAATATGAAGAGCCTTTTGTTTGCTAAATACCCATTCACACCACTACGAGTATGATACATTGTAGCGATAATCACGTCCCAGCAGGATGTAGAAAACTCAAACTAGCTTGTCTCTGAGCATGCTCAGGAATCAGCTGGTAGATCAACTCAAGTGATGCTCCAGCCAACTACAATCAGGAGAATTTGATGTTAAATAATCAATAACCGCCTGCGGTACTCGTACACAAGTTGTTTTAGGCTTCGTTTAGTTTGAAGGTGATGAAGGGTTTCGTGTGTTCGCGTCTATCCCTCATCAACATATCAGCTTAAGACAATTGATCTCAACAATTTTTCTAAAGCAAATTATAGCATAAAAATATTGAGGTCCTATTGGAAAGCATGAAGAGCAGAGTTTATAAATCCCCTAAAAGATCCGATACCAAACAATTCTACTTTTATTCAGATTCAATTACATTACAAAATATTATGCAAATTCAAGGAAATTTCTTACAAGATTAGATAAACAGCGCCAGATAGAAAAGGTGAACATTACAAAAATGGGTAAATGGCAACTGAAGCTCCACAGAAGAGCAGGATTTATAAGAATTCTAGCTCAATTGGTCTTTGTACAAGTTCTTTGAACTCAGAAACAAAATAAATGTTCCAGTTAAAATAGCTTTCAAGATAAGAGTAGCAGCAAATGGATAACTAGGTAACAGCTCAGTCACAAATGAAACATCTAAAATTTTCAGGCTCCAAATAGAATTACTTTTAGTAGAGAGGAGATTTTCGCGAAGAAAACTATTACAGCATATCAATCACAGTACAATCTCAATCATAGCATATTAAAGTATATCAATCACAGCATAATCACACCAGCAATCAAGCAAAATCACAAATCACCAGAAATCAAGCCAGTGGTTTCCATTGATGAATTATTTCCTTTACATATTGTATTTACCATGTAGAGCTTGAATTCTCACCTATAAATGGGTTCACAAATCATTGTAAATATATGAAGAAAATATTATAGCTTTTACCTCCTTTCTTCATCTTTGTATGAAACATTATTATGGTATCAGAGCAACCCCTTCCTGCGGCCTCTTCTATCTTCTCTAAATTCTCTTCTTTCATCTCTGAATTCTAGAAATGTTGAAACCAACAGTTATCATGTCCGATTCCACGAAAATAATCAATGATCTCACATCTTCATATTTCCAGCCCCTGCAATCAGATTTTGTCAGAACTCAGCCAAATGATTCGGGTAGTAACCGACGACCCACGGCAAACATGGTGTCCAGTAGCTCAACTCCTTCTGCATAAAGTGAAATCCCTGGTCTATCTAACGAGCAATACCAACAATTGATGGAACTTTTGCAGCCAAGTACCAATGCACTGCCTGCCTTTTCTGGCATCTCCTCTTCAATGCCCTCAATTGCCTCAAATTCTCCAATCCCTTGGATAATTGATAGTGGGGCCTCAGCCCATATATCTTGTATTTCCAATTTATCCAAAGCCACACATTGTTGGGCTCATAATCAGTTTCTTACATTGCCTACAGGCGCCACGGCCCAAGTCATTCATATGGGTCACATTCTTCTTTCTCCTCAATTATGTCTTTATAATGTTCTTTTTGTTCCAAATTTTAATTATAACTTAATCTCGGTTAGTCAACTCACTAAATCGTCTAATTGTGTTATCACGTTTTCCCCCTCTATTTGTTTATTTCAGGACCAACACACGAGGAAGTTGATTGAGATGGGTAAAGAACGTGGAGGCCTCTATCATTTTAAATCATTTAATCAAGCTGCACTTCAAATCACAGCAAACCCTACATCCATACCAGATCTGTAGCATCTTCATTTAGGTCATCCCTCAAATTCTTGCATTCCCAAAATTCTGTGTGATTCAAACAAAATTAAAAATTGTGATAGTTGCATTCGAGGCAAACATACACATCTCCCCTTTAAATAGGTCGAAAATAAAAGTACTTTTATCTTTGACCGGATTTATTGTGATATTTGGGGCGGATATTCCACACCCTCTACATCTGGTGCACACTATTTCCTTACAATTGTCGATGATTTCTCACGTGTTACTTGGGTATATCTCATGCGTTTTAAATCCGATGCATTTACTTGCCTGACCACATTTATTAAAATGATCCACACACAATTTAATTGTCCTATCAAACATGTTCAGTCTGATAATGGTCAAGAATTTCTCTCTCATCGTATGCAACAATTTTTCCTTGACCATGGCATTATTCATGAACGTACTTGTGTTGAAACACCCTAGCAAAACGGTCTAGCTGAATGAAAGCATCGTCACCTATTAAATGTGGCTCGGTGTATTCGCTTTCATGCACATTTACCTATATCCTTCTGGGGTGAATGCATTCTTACTGCTACTTACTTAATTAATCGCATACCAACCCCCTCTCTAAATGACAAAACTCCTTATGACCTTCTTTTCAACAAACCTCCTCCCTATGATCATCTTCGTGTCTTTGGATGTCTTTGCTATGCACACACCTTAAGTGTTCATATGGACAAGTTCTCACCTTGTAGCACACCATGTGTATTCCTAGGCTACTCTCAAACTCCACACATCTATCGTGTTTATGACTTACAAACCAAGAAGATATTCCTATCTCGTGATGTTTACTTTGTAGAATCTATCTTTCCATTTGCTACTACCATGCAACCTTCAGACACATCACACACATTACTAGACACCACACAGTCTCTCGATATAACTTATACTACCTTACCTTCAGCACATGATACATATGACACTCATGCTTCATCTCCTCAAGCACCATCCCTACCAGACACCGAACCATCTATATCATCACCACCAGATGATGATGCGCCTACCAACTCCCTTAAACTTGTCATTGTTTCACCCCCATCACCTAGACCTCGACGCACAACCTCTCATCCTACATATTTTCAGGATTACATTTGCTCAGATCTACCTCCAGAGATACCACATTCATCATCTCATTCCCAGTCTTTCTCAGGTACGGTTCACTCTTTACCTAATTTTCTTTCTTATCGTTTCTTTAGTCCAAAATATTTTGCTTTCCTTTCTTCTGCCTCCAAAAATGTTGAAGACCCTGTCCTTTACTCTCAAGCTGTCCTTGAGCCTCATGGGCAACAGGCTATGGCTTCTGAAATTCAAGCCCTTGAAGCCAATCACACATGGACTCTTGAGCATCTTCCCCCTGGTAAGAAAGCCATTGGTTGCAAATGGGTTTATAAAACAAAATTACGTGCAGATGGTTCCATTGAACGGTATAAAGCTCGTTTAGTTGCTAAGGGTTTCACTCAGGTAGAAGGCCTTGACTATAATGACACTTTTGCTCCTGTGGCTAAACTTGTTACTGTTCGTTGTCTTCTTGCTATAGCTGCAGCCAAACATTGGATCCTTCAACAATTAGATGTTCACAATGCTTTCCTCCACGGTGATCTTGATGAGGAAGTGTACATGCGACCACCACCAGGATATTGTCGTAAGGGGGAGACATACGTATGCCGTCTTCACAAATCACTATATGGTCTCAAACAAGCTTCACGACAATGGTATTCAAAATTATCTCATGTTCTCATCCTTGCAGGTTTTTATCAGTCTGTAGCTGATCATAGTCTTTTCACAAAGACTGAGAGTACAACATTTACTGCAGTTCTTGTCTATGTTGATGATATTATAGTTGCTGGTAATGACATCTCTGCAGTTAATTCTATCAAACAACATCTTGCAAAGACTTTCAAAATCAAAGATCTTGGTGATCTCAAGTATTTCCTAGGGATTGAAGTTGCTCGATCTCCTAAAGGCATCTTTATCAACCAGAGGAAATATACTTTGGACATTCTTTCTGATTCTGGTCAACTCGGCTCTCGCCCGGCTTATTTTCCCATGGAACAACATTGCAAACTTAATGACTCGGATGGCGATCTTCTGGATGATCCTAGCTTATATCGACGATTGATTGGTCATTTGATCTATTTAACTATCTCTCGTCCAGATATAACATTTGCCGTCAACATTCTAAGTTAGTTCATGCACACTCCTCACAAGCCTCATCTTCATGCTGCTCACTGCCTGCTCCGCTATTTGAAAACTTCTCCTGGTTATGGCCTCTTCTTCTCATCCAACTGTAGCTTTCAGATATCTGCCTTCTGTGACTCTGATTGGGCAAGTTGTCTACTCACACGACGTTCCACAACTGGCTTCATCGTCAAATTGGGTGATAGCCCTATCTCTTGGCGCACTAAGAAACAAACTACTGTCTCTCGGTCTTCTGCTGAAGCTGAATATTGTGCAATGGCCACTACAACTTGTGGCCACTACAACTTGTGAACTTGTTTGGCTTCGCCTCCTTTTACAAGAACTCACTGTGCCCCATCCACAACCTATTTTGCTTCACTGTGACAACCAAGCTGCCATCCACATTGCTCGCAATCCGGTTTTCCATGAACGAACCAAACACATTGAATTAGATTGTCATATTGTTCGTGAGAAAATCAAATCTGGTCTTCTTACTACCTCCTATGTTTCAAGCTCTCAACAAGAAACTGATATTTTTACTAAACCATTGGGACGAGAATTATTTGTCTTCTTTCGATTCAAGTTGGGCATTACGGATCTCCATGCTCCAACTTGAGGGGGAGTATTACAGCATATCAATCACAGCACAATCTCAATCATAGCATATTACAGCATATCAATCATAGCACAATCACACCAACAATCAAGCAAAATCACAAATCACCAGAAATCAAGCCAGTGGTTTCCATTGATGAATTATTTCCTTTACATATTGTATTTACCATGTAGAGCTTGAATTCTCACCTATAAACGGGTTCACAAAGCATTGTAAATATATGAAGAAAATATTATAGCTTTTACCTCCTTTCTTCATCTTTGTATGAAACATTATTAAAAACCATGTACATCTAATTCTTGGAGGAAATGCAGCATTAATTCTAGCTTACTTGTCTTTACCCTAGTTCGAATTCGGGAGCACGAAAATTGAGCTAGCTAAATTTTCTTATCAAGACAAGGATGGCAGCAAAATAGCAAAAAGTTTGCATCTCAATCTCAAATCAAAAATACAAAATTTTCAATCTTTGAACGGAAAGTGTTTGTTATTCTTTAGATATAGATTTGTATGATAGAAAATTATACATACAACTTGATGCAAACCTGGTTAGCAAGGTTGCTATCAAACCCACAGGAATCGACACCGGAACCCAAGAACACTCAAATAATCAAGGTTTAGGATTCTACCCGCAAATCTCCTTTTTAGCAAAAACAAATTGAGAATTTTCATTTTACTCTTTTGATTATACCAGATTTATAACAAAATTTGTTTGATTTATAACAAAAATTTGTTTTCTTAACTTAATGTTTTCCTCCTTTTACACAAATTAAAATTAATCCAAAATATTGACAACAAGACGGAATAAAAAGGATATCTAAGATTTTAACCTTCAAGCTACCCTTATTGGTTATTAGTTACTATGATAATAATATATTAATTTTCTAAACTAACATAGTATAAATCAATAAATGTTAGGATTCGAAAAAAATAGCAGAAAGTTTATCGAATCCAGTGTTAAAACAATTTCACTAAACAATATTTTGTTCTTTTTTGAACTATATATGTATAGAATAAATAATTTAGGAGGACGAAATAGGAAAATGTAAATAAATAAATAATCACTTCTTAACATCTTATAATAAATTGGATATCTGAATTGATAAAATTACAAACTATCAAAACTTGTTTCATTAACAAAAGCGTAAAATAGAAATTATATATTTTTATTTTTTCTAACAAGAATGCGTGGAAAACAAGATTTAAAGGATATTTATATGATGTTGAAAAGAGAAAAGAATATTTGTAGTTGTCAAAAGTTTTTAATAATTATTTCTCCAATTTGATGTAGTATATTATAGAACTCGACTATATATTCACCAGATTATGATATTAAAAAATCTCAATTGTCTTAGATCAAAACCCACCCCACTCCTTTTGAGAAGGGATGGTAAAAAAAACCTGTTTTACCCAATACTTGTGAGGCCTCGCTCCGAATGACATAGAGATTACCTACCTAACCGGGTAAATGGGACGAGGGTCATTGTCTCGAAGTGTGATGTGAACCCGTGAGCAACGAACACTCACAAACCCAACAACGATATTGAGTCAAACCCAGGAAAGTTCCAAAAAACAAGGTTTATGGAATTTGACCCAAAATTAATCGACTAAACAATCCATATAGCCAATATGACATGTAGACCTTTTAATCACACAATTAATAAATCAAAATCCGAAATTTAAAGTTAAATTCAATAAACTATCGAACCAAAAATCAAGACAATTACGAGAATACCTTGACCCCGTGATTACCCAATTTATGAATCTCACTCTATTTGGTTGAATGCCACGAGAAATCATGACACGACCCGTCCCAAATCACCCTAATGGACTAGGAATGGGACGTGCGCCGATGATAGATACTAACTAGATGCCAGATCTACCACTAAGGCTGACTATGACTTACTATAAAATATGTACCAAACTAAATATTTATGAAAAACATAATGCGATGGGCCCAAAACAATTATTTCATGTTTAATCCAAATGACTCATGTGACTCAAATGTCGTGTGGCAATAACTCTAAAATCATCATGCTCTTTAAGCTATCCAGAACCAGATGCCACCTGTAAAAGGAATTTGGGAAAAATATATGAGCTAATAGCTAAGTGAGTGGAAGATTTTAAAAATAATTATATTTCTTTCATTTTACATTTTTATCAAAAATCGAATCCATATAATTGAATAATTCATAGAATAACATTAAATAATTATGGCCAAAATGTGAGGCATTCACGTAATGTCATAAAATATTATCTTGAAATCACGCTATAACATCAGCTGATAATCATGCTACAATCTCATCACATCAAACGTGCTGAAAAATCTACCAAAAATGTAAACTCTGACTGAAATACATATAATCCGCCCCTCGGGCTAAGAACTTTCGCCACGGGCCTTTGGCCCCTCCGTGAACGAAAGTCGGTCTCAAAGACCTCTCATAATCAATTCTAGAACACGACCAAGGTCCCTCAGTGAACTATATGTACACGGTCGAGACCCCTTCATCCCCTGTCCAAGACCCCTCATATAGTATAGAACACGGCCAAGGCCCACTCAATGAACTAGAAGAAATATATCATCACGGGTACTTTTCTGGTTGAACTCAATATCACATCTCATATCCAATTCACATATGTATCATATACAATTCTTGAAATTTCACGTATATCATAGTGAAAGAAACTTCCATGGTAATCATATAATTCATAAGTAATCCGTGTACAAACTTCATGATTTCACATATATCATAATAAAAGAACATTTCATAATAATCATGTAATTATATAAGAAATTCACTTAATTGCACATAATTCAAAAATGTACTTAATTTATAAATACTTTAAAAATATTCATATTTTTCCACTCAAAGACTATGTACGCCAAAATCAACACGGATGATGAACTGTCCCGATATCTGTATTGCAGCCTGAAATATGATATAATTCTTAAATTAACAATTAACTATTTTAAGAAATTTCAATAATTAAATAAGCGATACACAAACTTAATATCTTCACGTTTAAACGATTTCTACGGTCTCTTTAATCTCTTAAACTAATTTCTTTTTCATTTACTCAATTTCATAGCTTATTATACCTAACCCCTTCATTAAAATTAAATTTAATATAACAACCTAACTAATATCGAATCAAACTAAACTATAAAATAAGAAACTTTTACTTACCTTTCGAAATTGAAGAATTCAAGCCTTATAGTATAGACTACTTACTTCCTAACCCGTTGCCAAAATTTTTCTATTTTCTTCCTCTTCTCCTTCCTCTCTTTTTTTTTTTTTAAATTATTATATTGTTTTGACTTTTCAAAGGCAACCCAAAATTGCAAGGAAGTCCCTCAAATTAATTATAACCTTCAAGTAAATCCTCAACTTCCAAAAAATATAAATAAATCCCAAAATTTTTATTTTGTCCAACTTAACCTTCAAAATATTTATAATTGATAAAATAAACCCAAATAAAATAATTTGGTCAATTAAGCCCCAATCAAAATGATTTATTTCATATAAGTCCTCATTTGACTTGACTTTGAAAATTCAACTATTGAATTTGACTAGATAAAAATGTGGGTTGTAACAATCTTACCCCCTTAAAAGAATTTCGTTCTCGAAATTCAATCAACTAGAATTTCAACGTACATAAAGGTATGAAGCACAAGTAGTGAATGAATTCTCCATCAACCTTTAACCAAACACAATTTCGTACTTTCATATTTTGCATCACATTTGGCTTTTTCTATGTTGAGCTCTCTTTAACTTCGCAAGCAATCTTAAAACATAAGTTAATTTTATTAGCTGTTTACTAAACCTTAGAACTAAGCAATACATTCTTAAATATCATATAAACCATTGTAAGCTTCATCATTAAACTATTTACCCAATTTTAAATGTCTCAAAGACCAATATATGATATTCTCAACTTTCGTTTTACCATATCTTAGAAAAACTCAACTAATTCCCCATTTGAAGTTCAGGATACTACTTTTATATTCTTCATAACCTCATCCTATGTTCTTATTGAACTATTCTCTTATCAAAGTCTTTCTTTATAGTAATTGGCGTAATATCTTTCTTTTGCATCTTTTATCCCAATAAAACAAGTATCGGTAATATGCCAATATCAAATATAATATCAATTATCATCATTTATATCTATTTCTTATATATCACATCCATGACAAACAAAAGATTGTCCGAATTCTCTTTAGTTAACAAACCGTAGATG
The DNA here is from genome assembly GCF_002742605.1 of Olea europaea var. sylvestris. Lineage (NCBI taxonomy): Eukaryota > Viridiplantae > Streptophyta > Magnoliopsida > Lamiales > Oleaceae > Olea > Olea europaea. Next base: position 532,245 of record NW_019229002.1, read on the forward strand.
ATAGCCTATCTTCTGAACTTCTCTTAATCATACCTCTTAAACAATCTATAGTATAATTTATAATTCATCATTTACTTTCGAATACTTTCTAAACCTTAACATAACCCATTATCATAAATCAACCCTCATCAATTTTTGATACAAGAGTAAATATTTCCTCAAAATTAATTTGATAGCAACACTTTTTACATCCTCAAATTCACAAAATTTTGGTGCTCTTTCTCTCTATGAAGAGACAATTATAACAATTAATCTATAATAATTCTATATTCCTATTCCATAAAAAGGCCATCAGTCTATCACCAATACATAAGCTTTCTTGTATATCACACAAAGACCTTCAACTAAGATTATAACCTAAAGATATCATTCCACAATATCTAAAATTTACATTCGATGATCGTCTTAAATTTTAAACTATCCAATATATCATCCATTTATTCCGTAGCAAATACTTCTTCAATAAAAATATTCATCAGATCCTAAAATGAAATTGAAAATAACCCAAAATTACATTACCTAAATTTCAATAATTTCACCTTAATTTCAAAATTTAACTCAATGCTTCCAAATTGTATAGAATATAACCCAATAATCCAACAAATGACCTTAACAAAATTAATTAATAACACAAATCTATCATCACATTATTTTTCTATAAAACAACCATTATATTCATTTGCATGCTATTCACCATATCATGTTATGATCAAGTAACCTTATCATTATCATCATATTGCATGACCCAAAACATTTAACTATATCAATTTTCTTTAATATCGCAAAATAATAACCTCCATATGTATCACGTGAACATTTCACACATAACATACGATTTGTTAATTTCCCAATCTCAATAAATTTCAACTCTACCATTTTCAAAATAATTTTTTTTCCACATAAATATACCTAAATGCACATATCCATTTAATTCTATTTCTAAACCAACAAATTACCTCATAATAAGTAATCGTTATGAAATTCATCCCTATTTTTCTCACATCCCTTATAATCAAACAACTCAAAAATAATCTAAATAATTGGAATCTCCATTAAGTTCTTCAATGCCTAAGATAAACAATAAACATTGGTATCTATCAATCAACAAGTCATCATTTTGTCTTTCACCAATTCTTATCATATACCATAAGTATACATCATTGTGTATTCCATATCATCCCATATAAGTAGCACAAATAACCACACAATTTTAATAATATTAATGACCATTTGGCTTCCCAAATAATTAAAATTCCTCACTAATTGTCACCAATCACGCATATAAGATAATATCGTTCCCTTTTTATTTATCGTCCAAACTATAACTATAGAGTTTCCCTATATACATATGAAGAAAATATGTAATTCTACATATAAATTGATACTTTGTGGTTGTACCCACCATCACTTCGAATGCCCATATGTAGACAACCTACATAACCATCAAAACTATTACTTGAAACTGATAATATGTTCAACTCTTAATAGATTATAAGCATCACACTTCCAACTCCAAAACTAATAACAATTTCAACCATCAGATCACAGCAACTAATATACTTACATATTAGTCATTTCTAACTCTGCCAAAAATATACTTCTATAATTTTAATTTTTACACATTCTAGTAGGAAGAGCTTGAGAGCCGATGATTTCTGCCACCACGACATGTGATCATATACGCTGAATGTGCATGACATACCAATGCATGAATTATAAAAATTTTCAAAACCATGCTCTGATACCACTTTGACACGACCCGTCCCAAATCGCCCTAATGGACTAGGAACGGGACGTGCGCCGATGATAGATACTGACTAGATGTCAGATCTACCACCAAGGCTGACTATCACTTCTATAAAATATGCACCAAACTAAATATTTATGAAAAACATAATGCGATGGGCCCAAAACAATTATTTCATGTTTAATCCAAATGACTCATGTGACTCAAATGTCGTGTGGCAATAACTCTGAAATCATCATGCTCTTTAAGCTATCCAGAACCAGATGCCACCTGTAAAAGAAATTTGGGAAAAATATATGAGCTAATAGCTCAGTGAGTGAAAGATTTTAAAAATAATTATATTTCTTTCATTTTACATTTTTATCAAAAATCGAATTCATATAATTGAATAATTCATAGAATAACATTAAATAATTATGGCCAAAATGTGAGGCATTCACGTAATGTCATAAAATATTATCTTGAAATCACGCTATAACATCAGCTGATAATCATGCTACAATCTCATCACATCAAACGTGCTGAAAAATCTACCAAAAATGTACCCTCTGACTGAAATACATATAATCCGCCCCTCGGGCTAAAAACTTTCGCCATGGGCCTTTGGCCCCTCCGTGAACGAAAGTCGGTCTCAAAGACCTCTCATAATCAATTCTAGAACACGGCCAAGGCTCCTCAGTTAACTATATGTACACGGTCGAGACCCCTTCATCCCCTGTCCAAGACCCCTCATATAGTATAGAACACGGCCAAGGCCCACTCAGTGAACTAGAAGAAATATATCATCACGGATACTTTTCTGGTTGATCCCAATATCACATCTCATATCCAATTCACATATGTATCATATACAATTCTTGAAATTTCACGTATATCATAGTGAAAGAAACTTCCACGGTAATCATATAATTCATAAGTAATTTTTGTTCAAACTTCATGATTTCACATATATCATAATAAAAGAACATTTCATAATAATCATGTAATTATATAAGAAATTCACTTAATTGCACATAATTCAAAAATGTACTTAATTTATAAATACTTTAAAAATATTCATATTTTTCCACTCAAAGACTATGTACGCCAAAATCAACACGGATGATGAACTGTCCCGATATCTGTATTGCAGCCTGAAATATGATATAATTCTTAAATTAACAATTAACTATTTTAAGAAATTTCAATAATTAAATAAGCGATACCCAAACTTAATATCTTCACGTTTAAGCGATTTCTACGGTCTCTTTAATCTCTTAAACTAATTTCTTTTTCATTTCCTCAATTTCATAACTTATTATACCTAACCCCTTCATTAAAATTAAATTTAATACAACAACCTAACTAATATCGAATCAAACAAAACTATAAAATAAGAAACTTTTACTTACCTTTCGAAATTGAAGAATTCAAGCCTTATAGTATAGACTACTTACTTCCTAACCCGTTGCCAAAATTTTTCTATTTTCTTCCTCTTCTCCTTCCTCTCTTTTTTTTTTTCTTTTTCTTTTTCCCTTCTGTCTTCCTCTCGGCTTCTCTGGGAGTGTATAGTTTTGTGTGTGTGTGTGTTGTTTTTGAATTTGATTGTGTGCATGTGTTTATAGATATATAAAATAATATAAATGGGTTGTGATTCCACCGCCTCACCTTTTTTTTTTTTTTAAATTATTATATTGTTTTGACTTTTCAAAGGCAACCCAAAATTGCAAGGAAGTCCCTCAAATTAATTATAACCTTCAAGTAAATCCTCAACTTCCAAAAATATATAAATAAATCCCAAAATTTTTATTTTGTCCAACTTAACCTTCCAAATATTTATAATTGATAAAATAAACCCAAATAAAATAATTTGGTCAATTAAGCTCCAATCAAAATGATTTATTTCATATAAGTCCTCATTTGACTTAACTTTGAAAATTCAACTATTGACTTTGACTAGATAAAAATGTGGGTTGTAACAAATCATCCCAATAAATTCGATAAATTTTGAAGCCAGAAGCATCCAGAGAAAATCTCCATTCATTCAAATATCAAAAGCTATAGAATACAATGACAAGAAATAACTCCTATTTATACTAAAACCCTAAAATAATTAAAAGGGAATAAAAATATTAAAAACCTAATTTGAAAAGGAAAAATATGTCCCAAATATGGTAGGGATGTAAAAAGATTGGAATCCTAATTAAAATATGAAACTGCCAAAAATCTGAAATTCTGCCTGGATCACATTAGACCCTCTCCTTTCGAAAGGATTTGTCCTCGAATCCTGTTTCAAGTTGTAACCTTTATCTCTAATCATGGCAAGAATGTGAAATGGACCATCTCCTCGCGAATGTAGTTTGGACCGCTTTTGACTTCCAATCTGCCTCTTCCTTAAATAAACCCAATCACCTTTAAATGGATCAAAGTGTGCTCGTCTCAACTGCTTAATCTTGCAAGTTGGAACTGCTTTAATAACAATCCGGTATGATAAGTAACCATGTGGTCTACTTGCTTGACTTGGCCCAAGCACTTGTGGTATTGTCATGTCCAATGTGTCAACGTTGTCTTTCCTCTCCTCTTTGCCCTTCAACCCTCTGCATATGAACTCTTTACAACTAGATTCCTTCCATTGCTTTTGAAATTCCTTCGTCTCCTCAGCGATAACAAAATTAATTTTTGGCAAATAAGATATCTCCAAAGAAAGATGTTGTTGTCGAATTTTATCCACCAATTGATGCTCGATACTCGACTTGTAAGGGATTCCAATTGAATTAATTTTTGGAATCGAATCTTCATTGACCTGCAAAATAGAATTAGCAAAAAAAAGGAGGGAATTGTTAGTTATTGTCAACGACTCCTCAACTCCACTCTCCTTTTTACTCAAGCAGAGCCGGCCTTGGGCCAAGCGATCTAGGCAAAGGCCTAGGGCCTCACAATTTTGGCTTGGGCTCAGGGCCTCAAAATCCATATTAGTTTCAAAATAGAAAAAGGGTTTGGGGGCTTTGGGCTTGGAGTCTTGGACTAATGGAATGTAATTTCCTCTGGAGTCTGCACAATATTGTATACTGATCTTTTATTCTTTTCAACTTGACTTTCTCTCAGCTTCTAGAATCCTCCAGCGACCAGTGCCAAGTGACGAAAATTGGAAATCTACCGCGAAAAACCCCAATCTCTCTGCCTCTCATAGACTTGCATGCCGGATTCCATTTTATATCTTCTCAGGTCTTTTTCTCCTCTTTGTGCTCCGCCATTAAATGCTCTGTTTAACCGTTAAGTTCATGAGGAGGACTTGCAAGTCTTGCATTTTCATCCACCGAATTACTGAAAGAGGACTTGGATTTATTTATTTGTATTTTATATTTTTGTGGTGTTTCTAACTTTCTATGTGCTGAATCTACTGATTGGTACATTTTATTCTCTTTTTGGATCATCATTCTCGTAAGTAAAATGGTTTAATGGATGTCTTTGCTTTGCTTGATTACTTCCATTTATCCCAAATCATTGAAATTAGCGCGAATCGTAGGTTTTTGACAATTTGTTCTCCAAATCAATTTCTACAATTGGGAAATGGAAAGTTGCATCCTCGTCGTAGTATTTTCCAAGAGGGAGTCTCTCATTTGAATTTGACATTTGAAGAACAATTATGGTTGGTTTAGATGGTAGGTGGTTGGTGGTATCTGGAAGTTGTAGGGAACACATGTTCTTGATGCCCATTTTTGAATTGTAGTGGTCTTTTTTTTCTTTTTTCCTTTTTTTTTTTTATTTTTTTGGGCATATTGTTACTTGTTAGTTTAAAGATGTAGGGATATAGGTGTGGGGATGTTAGGATGTTGGTGTATTATTAGTGTGGAGAAGTACTGATGTAGAGTTTGTTCTAGTTTATAAATTTCAGTTTGTAATTGAATGGCGAAATAGGAATTCCAGTTTATGATTGGGCAGTTTGTTGGTGTACTATTATGTGAAGGATTGATTTATGGAGTTTTGTTGTTTGAATTGACAGTGTAGTTTATGACTGCCGTGAAGTGTGAACTTATTGCAGGTTATTTTTCCTAATTTTTGAATTGGCTATGAAAATCATAAGCGGTGTTACTGTTAACCAATGATGCACTTCAAGTCTTCAAGAAACAATGCATTTCTTCATCATTTATGTTGGTATTGCTCGAGTGTAGTTTAAATGTTATTTGGTTATTTCTTGTAGGTTGATTGTTGAACTCCTTCACTTGGCATATTTGAGAACCTAAGATATTTTTAATTTGAACTCTAAGTCAGGTTCTACCATTATTTGCTTTAATTATGCTCGTTATTTGCTATAATTATTGATACATTGCAAATCACGTTCCAATTAATTTTCTTTACTTGGCTTAAATGTGTCGTCTTAAATAGTAATATGGCAAGTAAGGGTCATTTCCCACAGATGATTGATTCAACTATGTCAATTGCGCAAAAAAATAGAAAATAAACAATTAAATGCGAAATATATTAAATGGGGGGGGGGTTGGTTCGTTTAACTAAGGAAAGTGATGAATTCGAAATAGAAAAGACTTGAAATTTGAAATAAACAAAGTCGTTCTTGATTGAATATGAGAAAATGTGATTGATGAGTATTTCGTTACCATAAGAATGATTTTGCTAGCAATAACCACAAAAGATTTTCTTTCTCTAGATTAACAAAAATTTGAGAATAATTACAAGGGTTTGTTTAACTAATGAAAGAGATAAATTCAAAATAGACAAGACTTGAAATTTAGAAATTAGCAAAGAGATTCTTTTTTTTTTTTTTATTTGATTCATTGAAATGAGAAAATGTGATTGAAGGATATTTCATCACCACAAGAATGATTATCATGTCAATTACAAGAATAAATTTTCGTTCTCTTGATTAACAACAATTCGAGAATAATTACAAGCTCAATTATCTCAATCTCTTCTTACATGTTAGTCAAATAAAACAAGCTCTTCATTCGACCCTATTCATCAAACAACCTAGAACAAGCTCTCTAGATTTAATTTAACAAACGCATTACGACAAAAGAGATGAATTGAATTAAGGGCAAACTCGCAAGCTCGGTTTACTAACTTAAGTGTTAATCCACGTACATTCAATTGAAATTTTTTCATAATCTGTCGAAATGTAATTGCTACTAGGTTTTAGAATCAATAGTTATTACGTACTACTAATTCCAAAATGGCATTCATCAAAACAACTTAATCATTTAGTTGTACACCTAAACAATCAAGAAGAACAAAATAAACATTTAACACAATGAATTAAACAATCAATCAAGAGAATCATAAAGCACAAATTAATTAAAAATCATAACTCGAGTTTGAAATAATCCCCAATCAAAAATATAATTAGTTACCCATGAAATATTCACAAATAACCAACAATATCTTACAAAACATTAATGGAAAATAGATTAAAGAAAAGAAAAGCTTATTGATAATGATAGAAATGGTCGAGAAATAGGTCTCCTCTTCCAAGCTATTTCACCATCTCCAAGCTCCCTTTCCTCCCCAAAATATCCAAGAAAATAAAGGGCAAAAGAAAGAAGGAAAAAGAAAAGAAGAAAATGAAAATGAAAAGAAAACGGAGAACTTCTAGCCGCTGCCAGGAATTGAAGAAAAAGAAAGTGCCCCTGCCTTTGATTTGGTTGAAGGTTTTAACTCAAAACCTAAAGTAAATTGCAGCTCTAATCCCTGGGCTCTTGAAAACTTAACAAAATGGCCCACTACAGTAACAATGGCGCCTAGGCGCTAGAAGAGTGGCGCCTAGGCTCCCAGTTTCTACCTGTTCTGTTTTTATAACTTCTTCTTCTTCCTCCTCCTCCTCTTTTTTTATTTTTTATTTTTATTTTTTTATTATTGTACAAATGAATACATCTTCCAAATTCCTCTTCTTTTCTTGGCACGTTTGCGTCTTTGGCTCTCTCTTTTTTCCCCTTTCTCGCATTAATTCCTTGAAATCTTCATTCAAAGTCGGATTTTCACCTACACAATAAAAGCAACAAAATTAAGTAATAAATTACAAATGAAACTAGCAAATTTCTAAATTTAATGATCCAAATAAGTGCAAAAACCCGTACTCATCAATTATGGTTTAATGGATTAGTTATAATTTCTATTGAAAAAAAAAATGTTGGAAAACCTTCATTTAATTTGTTTGATTACTAATTTTACATCTCAAAACGTGAGAAGACTAAATATGATACTAGCTTGAGAAGACTAATTTCTGTAAGTGATATTTTATCTAGCAATTCTATCTTTGAGATTGTACAAAGTTTCCATTTATATATATATTCATTTAAATATTGTTATAGGTGCAGAAAAACAAAGTACAAGGCCTCAACGGGCCGACTCGCTTAGGGCCTCCGATTTGTCAGGGCCGGCTCTACACTCAAGTTCACTTCTGATTCCTCTTTCAACTCCGAAGACTCCTCATCCTTTCCATCCCGCAATTTCAATTCCATTTTAATCACTTCGTCCTTCTTAGTTTCAATCTTGATCCCCTTTTTATTTTCTCGTGGCTTCTCTTCCTTTTTCGCACAATCAACCACCTCATTATTTTTACTTTTACTCTTTCGCTTCTTCGGTAGATCAACTTGAGAATTAATCATTTCACGAATCTCTGTCAATTCTTGCTCATAATCTAACCCCGTCCTCTTGCTTGATGTACTACTCGCACATTTTGTAAAAGGCATTTTCTCCTCCATTGAATACTCAACCCCATAACATCTCCTAAGTTCCTCCCTAGGCTCCCATTAACGCTTATCAATCCTACACCCTATTTCAAACCTATCACATTTATTTCTCCATCCCTATAAATCATCAATGCCACAATCATCTTTATATGCATCACGAATTTTTGTCCTAGGTTTCCGTCTCCTCACATTGAACCTCTCACCCCATTGATCCCCATGAATATTTTTCAACTTTGCATCAATCATGTCCAACTTATTTTCCAACCTATCTCCCATATTGGTCATCATCCGCTCAAGCCTCTTAAACATCTTTTCCGACATGTTGTATGAATTTGACATTCTTTTCTTTTTCTTTTTTTTTTTGATTTTGAATTTTTTTTACTCTTTTTTTTAACTATTTTTTTTCAACTCTCTTCATTTTTTTGCAACCTTTTTTTGACTCATTTTTTTTAAAAAAGCTGGACGTGAATAGTGTACAGACATGATGAACAGTAAAATAATTTTTTTTTTACTCTTAGGATAGAAAAATCAAAAAAAGATGTTGACGCAACAAACAGAAGTTTATTTGGATACAAATTGAATCCAAAAACAACTTCTGAATTTTTTTTTGGAATTTTTTTGACTCACAACTACTGACTGTCTCGAAGAACACGAAAAACGATAAAGAAAATAACAACCAACTCAACAAATTTTAAAAAGAAAAGGATATAATCTTGATCTGGGTGCCTAAAGCTCTGATACCAAATGATGTGAACACGTGAGCAACGAACACTCACGAACACAACAATAATATTGATTCAAACTCAGGAAAGTTCTAAACAACAAGGTTTATGGAATTTGACCCAAAATTAATGGACTAAACAACCCATACAGCCAATATGACATGTAAACCATTTAATCACACAATTAATAAATCAAAATCTGAAATTTAAAGTTCAATTCAATAAACTATCTAGCGAGAAATCAAGACAATTATGAGAATATCTTGACCCTGTGATTACCCAAATTATGAATCTCACTTTGTTTGGTTGAACACCCCGAGAAATCATCCCGATAAGTTTCGATAAATTTTGAAATCAGAAGCCTCCAGAGAAAATCTCCATTTATTCAAATATCAAAAGTCTTAGAATACAATGACAAGAAATAACTCCTATTTATACTAAAGCCCTAAACTAATTTAAAATGAATAAAAATATCAAAAACCTAATTTAAAAAGGAAAAATTAGTCCCAAATATTGTAGAGATGTAAAAAGATTGGAATCCTAATTAAAATAGGAAACTGCCAAAAATCTGAAATTATGCTCAGATCACATCAAAGTGGGTATGGGGCAGGTTTAAAAAAAATAGTCCCCATCCCGCTACCCGTCACATTTAAAGTTAATTTCAAATTTAAGTTTTTATCAATAAAAAATAATGGATTTATCATCATTTTGAAGAGAATATAAGTTGTTTTAACAAAATTGGTAGAAAGTAATAATATTTACTATCTAAGGACATAAAAAAAAAAAAAGCAAAAAAACAAAATAAAAAAAAATAAATGGGTGATAAATGGGGCAATTTTCTACCCCGATCCTACCCAGTCCTATTTTAATCAGGTATGGATATAGGGTAAAATAATAAAAATACCCGATGAGACAGGGGTGGGAATGACTGATTTGTCTCAAAAATAAAATAAATAAATATAAATGGGTGATAAATGGGGCAGTCTTGCCCGATCCCACCTAGTCCTGTTTTAATCGGGTATGGATATGGGGTAAAATAATAAAAATACTCCATGGGATAGGGGTGGGAATGACTGATCCGTCTCATATCCGCCTCTTTGCCATCCGTACATTGAATTAGATCACTAGATGGTCTACAATATTACGCAAGCCACAATATGTAGTATTTTAAAAAGCACGTCTAAATTCGAAACTTAACCCTACCACTTAAACACTTAACGTTGTTTATTTTTATTTTTTATGCAGCCAGGCTCATAAAAAGCTTGAACATTATCCTTATCGTTTAGTCATCTTTATGCTTGCAGAACACTGGTATTATTTTTGGTTATTTAAATATAAAAGTAAATAAAGAGTTGTTAAGTTAAAAGTAAATTAAGAGTTGTGAAGCTGGCTTTTAATTTCTGATTTAACAACTCTTTTGTCTAAATTCTAATTTGATTTTATGTTTTTAAAGAATCAATTTCTTAATTATAAATTAATACTTATTTTTGTAAGTCTTCACGCAATCTCCCTGTTACATAATATTTAATGATTTCACCTATAAAGTAATTTAATTTGCATTAAATCTTCAAAAACTGATATCATCGAAAAAGGTCGGACTGGGCTTGTTTGAGCCCTTTTTATTCAAAAAAATACATTTTAGAATGGGAAAAATTCAACATTAAGGCATTAAGTATACACAATTCAATTTCCATGTCTAAAGTTTTAAATATGCAAAAATCAGGTTTTTATTTATTAATTAAAAATATTAAGGTCACATTTATACCATTAATGGTCACAGGTACATAATTAAGGAGTTTGCTACATGTACATAATATTTTACACATAATGGGTGCCTCCACTCACATGATGGGAGCCTCACAAATGGTGGGGGGCCTCATGTCCATGTGAGTGGAGGCACCCATTATATAAAAAGTACATATGAGGCCCCCCACCATGTGAGTGGAGGCACCCATTATATAAAAAATATTATGTACAACAAGTTTAATTCTATAATTATGGGTCACAAATTTATTTATTGGTCACGTATTATTAAATTAATTGGTCACATATTATTTCGAGATCAAAAATCAAATATTTTACAAGTCACAGATGAAAAATTTATCGGTTACAATTTATCTATTAGTCACATATTTTTTGAATTTGTTGGTCACAGTTATAAAATTTTAAGGTCACAATTATATAATTGATCACAGATGACCAAATAATTGGTCACAGGTGAAACATTGGGACACATTTTACACCACCAACACCAATTACGACCACCAAATCCAGTTAATTGAAATTTAAGGTCACAGTTATATAATTGATCACAGGGGACCAAATAATTGGTCACAGGCCAAACATTCGGTCACATTTCATACCACCAACACCAATTACGACCACGAGATCCAGCAAACTGCCAACAAAAACCACGTCTAATACTTGCTCACAAACATCCCACCCACACCCTCTGCCGCCACAACCACCACCAACGTCATCAACAACAACAATAACAACACAACACGACACCACCTACAGATCTCGGTACCAGCACCGCCACCACAAGATCTCAAAACCAGCACTACCATGGCAAGATCAACTCAAAATCACCACAACCGCTACAAAACCACCACAGAAATCATCACAAACCACCGCAAAATGACATAATTGCTCACACGATGACAAAAGCTGCTCCGATGAAGAAAGAAAAGGAAAATGGCAAATCAGTGGTAGCGCCACGTGAACTGAGCGTCGTGGCTCAAATTCCAATCTGAGTGTCACTGCTCCTGCTTCACAGAGACGTCGCTTCGATTAAAGAAAAGGAAAATGGAACAGAGATATAGAGCCACTATCATCGGAGGAGCGGCGCGCACCTAGGGCAGAGTTCTTCGAAATAGGCGCCACACTCTGCCGATTCTCATGTAGTGGTGTTGTTCTCACAAAGGCACCAGAATAGAGTGGAGACGTCGAGATGATTGACGGCGAACGAAGATGAGGGTGAAGAGAGAGAAGACGAGCGAGTACGATTAGGGCTTGGGGCGATTGGGGTTGGGTAGTTTTATACTATTATTACTAATATAACTAATTTTATAATATGATTATTGATATAAATAATTATATCAAACCTGATAGTTGAACAACTAAACTTGCTACATGGTCTTTGAATTGTGATTCTCAAGTACCTGTTAGCATGTAATTCCCACTTTTGCAATAGTATTATGATGGTCAAGATATAATTATAAAAGGAAAAAAAAATTCATAACTAAGCCCCCGTTTGGCCCCTTTTAAAACTCTTTAATTTAATTTAAATTTTTCTCTCCTATTTTCAACCACACAATCTTCAATTAAATAATATTACACACAAATCGAAAAATTTTCATTTTTTTTTTACAACCATTCATTTTTCAAAAAAACATTATTCTCCCCATTATAAATCAAAATAATGGAGCCAAATGTGGGCTAAAGGGTTAAGTATCATCCATTTCAAAACTAAGAACAAAGATTTAAAATTTCCAAAATCAAATATTTATTAAAAAAAATTATGATTTAATTAATTAATTATATATTTATTAATTAATATATTAAGGTCACAGATCTATACAATTATGTTCCAAATTAACGATTTAATTAGTCACAATTCAAAAATTTTATAGATCACTATTTGTTTCATACAATTTATCTATCAGTTGTATATTTTCAAATTTGTTGCTCACAAATTATTTTTCAGTCACATATTATCAAATTTTTAGGTTGCAATTAAATACTTGGTCACAAATAACCAAATACTTAGTCACATATATCAAATAGTGGGTCACATACTATCGACTACCCTCACCTTGCCATTGTTGCCACCACCACAACAGCACCACAACACCACCACCAACAAAGCTGCCACTGCTAGATCCAATCCATTGCCAACAAAAATCATCACAACCACAACTATCGAATCTCCAGCCATGAACAACCACCTCTACCACCAACCACTCACATATTAACTACTTAATAGGTTACAAGGTCGCAAATGCAGACCTGCTCCAATAGAAACGAACCACCACTGCCATCGCTATCACCACCACCACTTTGTAACACTACCATCACCACACTGTACCAGCAACACCACTGCACATAGCACCACAAACAGATCACACCAGTTGATACCATTACTGACATCGCCAAATCCCCCACCATGCCAAAACCCCTGCACTATCAAAATATGGAAACCTTCGCCACCACTTCAACAACATAAAAAATCCAACTAAGTTACTGCAATGACATTGCAAGACAAGCCGGTCTGAGTGCTGTTCCAACCATCACAACCAATCTAAGCACACTACAATTGCGTTGAGAGAGAAGCCACATGCAGTGTACAATTGTTATCCGAGTGCCACTCCAACAACTACCACCGTCGATCTATTCAAAGCCGCACGTAGAGATCGCGCGAAATGGGCAAAGATTGCGCGCCACCTGGGAGCATAGGTCCTCGTAGTTGGTGGCTCTCTTTCACCGAAGTAAAGTGAAGTGAATGTCTGGAGAATGGAGATGGAAATCTGAGAGTGTAGAGAGACGGGTGGTGAAGAGAGAATGGAGAGGAGATGAGAGAGAGAAAATGATTTTATGGTTTGAATGGGGTAGAAAGGGTAGGGTATATGTGTATAGATTAATTTATAATATTATTAATATTAAAATATTGATTTATAATATTTGATTTAATATCTAATTTTTATATAAATAAACATTACATCTTATTTTTGAAATTGGATCTTAAAAGTAGGTCTCTATATAATTTCCACATTATAAAATAAGGAAAAATTATATTTACATGTAATATTATTTTATTGAAAAATGTGTGATTGAAATAGGTCAAATCATTGTTGAAAAGTGTATTTTGATGGAAAAAATGTGGCTCAAACAATGGCCTAATTATACTATATTTTAGAGGTGATCGTTGATATTCACAAACAAGCATCCAATTAGGCCACACAAAAAAAAAAAAAAAAAAAAAAAAAA
>NW_019229002.1:546412-730855 GCF_002742605.1 Olea europaea var. sylvestris
TCCCTTATATCTCCTAGCATAAATTTTGGATGAAATTAATCATCAAAGATAGTATGTGTTAATTCATGAAAGATTAATAATAAGAATATGGTCAAAAAAAAGTTAAGAACATTAAATCTTATTAATTTTTAATGCAAATAAAATGTGATGCATTTATAAGAAATACGATTTTAACATAATTATCCATCACCTCGATCGGAATCAACCCAAATATTTTGGCGCCGGTAACAAACTTAGAATGCGATTCTTGCATAAAAACTCGTATCATGCTTCAAGTTTCTTTATTTGACAACAAAAATTATCTAATCTTCGATTCATTATTACACTGGCAAATCAAAACTTCAAATTAATTTAGGTCAGGTCCCAATTAAATTGTTGTCATGTTTACTTTGAGAAACTCAATGAAACGCGACTTATTTAAAATTCCGACTCTTTCGTTTGCTTTCTCATACGCACACAGCTCTCTTGAACAGCACGCACTCAATTTTTCCAGGCGACGCGAGAAGATAATTTGTTAATTTCGAGGGATTTCCTGTAAAACTGATGTTCTGGTATGACAGTCTTTTTTTTTCTTTTTTGGGTTTATTCTTTTCTTAATATTGGGCATCAATTGTGAATTTAATTTCTTGATTTTGGTCCAAATGAAAGCATATTGTATAGTTCAGAATTTTTTCCCCACCTTTTGTGTCAGAAGTTATTTGTTTCTTGGTTTGTTCCTTTCACTTGTCACTGTAATTTGGGTTTCAAGAATGACGGTAATTGTGAGGTGTTAAATAGTTAAAATGAAAGCAAAACCAAGATGGCATTATTTTCTAGGGAAAAAAAAAATCTTTAAAAGAATGAAAAGTTTTAACTTCAATTGCATTTGTTTGGCAACTAATTGAAATTTCCTCGAGTAAATGAAGAGAAATTTTGTATTTCGATAGCGGTTTTGAAGGAGCTTTTTATTGTGAGGTAAATGAATGGCGTATGATGATTGGTAATCTAACACCAAATTCTCTCATAAGGGCATTGTTTATTTGAGTTGAACTAATAACTTGTGGAGGTAATAATTGGCTTTCTGATTTGGTCATTCACTCTTATTGCTGTGATAACTTGGTAGAATGCATATGATCTATTTGATTAAATGCTTCAGAAGAATGCTGAGTGATTTTTTTTTATTTTTTTATTTTATTTTTATAGAGATCATATAATGATTTTAGGAGTTGAAGGCTGCATTGATGATCTTTCTAGCTTTAGCCTGTTCTCACTGATTTAATATGAATATCAGCTCATTATGAAGTTTTAAGCGCTTCTTAGGCCCCGTTTGATTGCACGAAATTTTCCATGGAACTTGGAATTCGAATTCCAACTTCCACTTTTTGCCTGTTTGATTGACAAAATTTTTCAGGGAATTGATTTTCCATGAATTTCTAGGTACAACACCTTAAAGCGTGATTTTCCACCTTTTTTTTTCCTAGGGGATAGGTGGTTTTTGGTTTTCCCCCTTTTTTTATTTTTATTTTTTTTGCTTTTTTTTTTTTTTAATTGTTGGCAATGGGAACAAATTTTAGGAATAATTGTAAAAGAGGATATCCCTGAAATTGACAATTTCCACGTAAAACAAAGTCAAACGAACATCAAAAAATAATTTTTACTTCAACATTTTCCACGTGAAAAGTTTATACAATCAAACACAATAATTTACAATTTCCATGAAAACAATTTCTAGGTAATTCAATTCCCTGGAATTCATTTTCTTTCCACCTAAATTCCATATTCGCAATCAAACAGACCCTTAGTTTTTTCTCTGTGTACAAGTGAAAACTCGTTCTCGGATAATCTATTTTCAGATTTTAGAAATGTACTAAATGGCAGCGTTATTTCTTGATTTTCGTATAGTCTCAACTCTCGAGAAGATTGCAGCTGTGCAACTTTCAGAATAAGAATAGAAATCAGCACTTAAGTTCTAAAGGATTCCAGGAATCTCTCAGGCCCGACTAGTAATAGAAATCACTCCTTAGATTCGATACCTAATAAATTTTGGATAAATTTCTATGATGTCCTGCAACACTGTCTCCTGTAGAAACAGATTAAGAATTATGTTTTTCTTTGGAGCTTTTTAGGCTTGATAGCTTCTTATCCAAAATTTAGTAATCATGAAAGCACTCATGTCTTTTGACGTGTTGTAAACAAGTATTTAAATGCTGTAAATTTTTTCCTGAGATTGGTCTCAGTTGCACTCTGTGGCTACTGTTGCATCTAACCTTAGTTTCCAGGAACATTGAAAGCCAAGTTGAAGCTATGTCCTACATTGTTATCGGCTTGTGACATTTCTCCATAGCCAAGGGAAGTGTAGCAAGTGGCTTTACCATGGAGAGCTTGGAAGATGAAAAAGATGGTGGCTTTGAAGCTTCCATTCCCAAGGAATTAGGCCATCCTATAGTCTCTAATGGTACCAAATTTGTAGATGAAGTTCTTAAAGGTCCAAATGAACTTTGCTTGGAGAATTTTCGCATGGATAAACTTGTATTCTACAAGCTGTGTGATATGTTACAAACCAGAGGGCTACTACGTCACACAAATAGAATTAAGATTGAGGAGCAGTTAGCAATATTTATGTTCATAGTTGGTCATAATCTACGGACTCGAGCAGTTCAGGAGCTCTTCAGATACTCAGGTGAAACCATTAGTCGTCATTTCAACAATGTTCTGAGTGCAATTATGGCTGTCTCATTAGATTTCTTTGAGCCTCCGAATTCTGAAGTTTCACAAGAAATTCGAGAGGATCCTCGATTTTTCCCTTATTTTCTGGTAATGTTAATTCTGATAAACTTCAATTTTGTTTGGTTTCTTTTCCTGAAATTCATTGGCTTATATTTTACAATTTTCAACAAGAACTGTGTTGGAGCAGTTGATGGCATACATTTCCCAGTGACAGTAGGTGTAGACGAGCAAGGACCTTTCCGAAATATGAATGGTTTTCTTTCGCAAAATGTTTTGGTAGCATGCTCATTCGACATGAAATTCCATTATGTTCTTGCTGGATGGGAAGGCTCTGCCCCAGATATGCGGGTCCTAAATTCAGCTCTAACTAGGCGTAACAAACTCGAAGTACCTGACGGTATGTTCATGATCTACAGCGAAGTCACTTTAGTGCTTAAGGAACATTGAAATTTAATTGATTCCTTTTTCTTAAAGAACATGTTTATCTGATTAATTATATCATCGAAGAGCTCCTACAAAAGAACTCTTTTGATGTTTCTGCTACTATAATTTCTGAATCATATATGGATTAACTTGTGTCCTTTCTCCATTTTTTCAACCAAATTACAGCTGGCAATTTCTTTAATGTGTATATGAATTCTAAAGTGATAATTAATTTCCATGATGGCAATTGATGTATGAACCGGTGAAGTGTTCTGCATATTTATTGGAAATAATATTGCAATACAGGTAAATATTACCTCGTGGATGGCAAATATGCAAATATCCCTGGATTCATTGCTCCATATCCTGGAGTCTCTTACAGTCATCTTGAATTTGGTGGTGGCTTCCACCCACGAGATGATAGAGAGCTCTTCAATCAGCGCCATTCCATTTTGCGCAATGTTACTGATCGTACTTCTGCTGCCTTGAAAGAACGTTTTCCTATTTTAATGTCGGCTCCTCCTTACCCTTTGACAACGCAAGTGAAGCTAGTAGTAGCAGCATGTGCCCTACACAATTACATTCGTGGAGAGAAGCATGATGACTGGATTTTTCAAATGTATGAACAGGAATCCGTGTTACAACTTGAAGATCCAATGCCACCTCTAGAAATCGAACAGCCGTATGTACCTGCTGAAACACAACTTTCGGACGTCTCTTTTGGAACAGAAGAATTAGAAGATGCTTCACAATTGCGAGATTCTATTGCAACTGAGATTTGGAATGATTATATTCGAGATTATGCCATTATCGATACTGTTGTATAGTCTGGGTAATCAGTTAGCTTTTAAACTTATTTTTGCTATTGAAATCTTTTATTGTTGCAGCCCTGTGAAGTTTGACAATTTCAACATATATAGATGGATTTTCCATTCTTTTTTTTGGTGAAGTTGTCTTTTCTTCTTTAAACAAGCACGGATTTAGTGCTTGCTTTTAAATGCTTATAAGCAGGATTTTACATAATGTGTAGATGGTAAGTGGGTAGTAAGTTGTTGTTTCTACAAAAAAAATGAATAAAAAGTGTGACAAGTTTAAGAGAGAGTTGCATAGTGTCGAGCGAGCACCTACTCGTCTCATCTATCCGAATCTTGGCAGGTGGCTGAATGCAATTCTCTTTAAGCTACTCAGTCACTGAAATTGGATTTTAATTTAGCACACAACGAAGCTTTATTGTCCAGTATTTCTTTCATTTTTCTTTTTGTTGCTTCGATTAACTATGGTCCTTGTAGCTTTATTCCCCGTGGCCCATAAGTTTGTATCATTTCTCGTTGTAGATGGGATTTCGTCTCGTTGTTGAATTGTCGTCATTTATTTGTGTTATTTGCTGTTCGTGGCGACCTAATTTAATGGCCATTACTTACCCAAAAAAAAAAGAGAAAAAAATCCCTTAAAAGTTCGGCCCAGCTCACATAATGCAGGTCGAGCCGTGGCCCAGATGGAATCGATATCGACCGCTTGGGCAGCCGTGGCTCGATCCCTTTTGAAACAAATACATACAAAGTAGTCCCTTCAAAGTTAAAATATTGACATACTGAAAAAAATTGAAAATTAAAAATATTTTTCACCTTAAGAACTCACTGGCAACTCATATTAATGCTCCGAGAAGACAGCATTCCACCTTTCTGATAAAAACTCCCAAAGAGGAGATGTGTAATAATTATGTACAGCTTCTTGAAGCGTGTATCGCATCAAAATCACTCAAACATGGCAAAATAATTCATCAGCATCTCCTCAAATTAAGCAATAATGACTTTAGTAGTACTCAATCACTACTACTGGATAAGCTCACTCGCCTCTACATTTCATGCAACAAGCCACAACTTGCAGAACGAGTCTTCAACTCGATACATATCTCAGAAAGAAAATATAAGACCATATTATGGAACCAAATGATTAGGGCATATGCATGGGATGGTCCCTTTGAGAAAGCCATTGATTTGTACTATGAAATGGTGGACTCTGGTGTAATGCCGACAAAATTTACGTACCCTTTTGTACTAAAGGCTTGTTCTGCATTGCAGGATGTGGAAAATGGTGTGAAGATTCATGGACATGTGAAAAGGCTCGATCTTGGCTGTGATGTATATGTGTATACTGCGTTGGTTGATTTTTATATGAAGTGTGGATGTTTGGAGGAAGCAATGGAGGTGTTCGACAGAATGCTTGAGAGAGATGTTGTCGCATGGAACGCAATGATTTCTGGGTTTTCGTTACATGGGTTGTGTTGGGATGCAATTAGATTGGTGTTAGAGATGCAACATATGGGGGTAAATCCCAATTCATCTACTGTTGCGGCAATTCTGCCAGCAATTGGGGAGGCAGGTAGGTGGAGGGAAGGAAAAGCTATACATGGGTTTTGCTTGAGGAGGGGTTTTGATGGTGAGGAAGTAGTTGAAACTGGACTTTTGGATGTGTATGGGAAATGTGGCTGGTTGGTTTATGCAAAGCGGATGTTTGGTGCCTTGAGGTTCAAGAATGAGATCACTTGGACTGCTATGATTGGAGCTTTTGTCACTTGCGATGCCACAACAGAGGGGTTAGATTTGTTTCGAAAAATGAGGGTGGAGGTTGCTGTTAGTCCTTCTCCTGTTATGCTTGCAACTGTTATTCGTGGTTGTGCTAAGCTGAATGACCTGAATATAGGGAGACAGATACATTGTTACACAATTAAACTGGCCTATTATTGCGATTTAATGGTGAGTAACACAATTCTTTCAATGTATGCAAAGTGTGGGCCGAACAATGATGCTATCAGGTTTTTTGAGGAAATGCCATTGAAAGATCCAGTTTCTTACAGTGCTATAATTTCAGGCAGTGTTCATAATGGTAATGCAGAGGAAGCTCTGCAAATTTTTCTCAAAATGCGAAAAGCAGGGATAGAACCGGAATTGGCAACCATGATGGGTTTCTTGCCAGCCTGCTCTCATTTGGCAGCTCTGCAACATGGGGTATGTGGTCATGGCTACTCAATAGTGTGTGGATTCACAGGAGATGTCTCAATTTGTAATGCTCTTATTGACATGTATTCTAAATGTGGCAAGATTGATATGGCTAGGCTTGTCTTTGATAAAATGTGTGAGAGGGATGTAGTCTCCTGGAATGCAATGATGGTTGGTTATGGCATTCATGGACTTGCTAGGGAAGCAATTTCCATGTTCCATAAAATGTTGAATGTAGGCGAAAAACCAGATGACATAACTTTCATTGCTCTCCTATCAGCTTGCAGTCATTCAGGGCTTGTAAATGAAGGAAAGCATTGGTTTCTCTCCATGACTCAAGAATATAATATTGTCCCTAGGATGGATCACCACTTCTGCATGGTGGATCTATTGGGCCGTGCTGGTCTTTTGGACGAAGCTCGGCATTTCATTAGTGGAATGCCATTTGAACCTGATGCTCAAATATGGACTGCATTACTTGCTGCTTGTAGGATCCACAAGAATGTTGAACTAGCAGAAGAAGTGTCAAATAGGATCCAGAGCTTGGAACCTGAAGGTACTGGAAATTTTGTCCTCTTATTTAATTTGTACACGACTGCTCAACGATGGAATGATGCTGCGCATGTCAGAATCAAGCAAAAGAATTTGGGCTTTAAGAAGAGCCCAGGATGTAGTTGGATCGAAGTAAATGGGATTGTTCATGCTTTTGTTGGAGGAGATGGGTCTCATCCCGAGTCAGGTAAAATAAACAAGAAATTAGAGGAATTCTTGGCAGAAATGAAAGAATTGGGGTATAAACCAGAGTCTACTTTTGTGTACCAAGATGTTGAAGAGGAGGAGAAGGAAAAGATTCTACTTCATCACAGTGAGAAACTTGCTGTTGCATTTGGAATAATTAGCTTAAAACCCAACAGGCCTATTATTGTTACCAAGAATTTGAGGGTATGTGGTGACTGCCATGCTGCTCTAAAATACATAACAATCATCACTAAGAGAGAAATAACCGTTAGAGACACAAGTCGATTTCATCATTTTAGGAACGGAATATGCAGCTGTGGAGAGTTCTGGTGAATGCTAAAGAGGCAGAACTTGTACAACACATGATCATTTGTAGTGGAATCTCTGCATCTGGTTCTCCTCAGATCTATAGAATGTAACAGCATTGGACCTGGTAACTTTCAGCAATATTTTATGTCCCAAGCGCGAAAAATTAATATAATCTGTTTCAAAATTTTGCACGCATTATTTGAATCCTTATCCACATGCGTTTCGAGAGGTCCAATTGCTCCAAACCACTTCTTGCCTTTGCTACCATAAAAGCTTCACTTCAACAGTCAATCGTTTTGGTCATACATCAGAGGTAGATTTTGGTACATCATTTCCAAGTTTAGTCGACCTTATACAGTGTTGTAAATTAAAATTTTATTTTTTTAATTGTAATGCTTGAGAAAGCAATAAATCCCATAAGTAGACTTTCATGGTAGATTCATTTATTGCGATATCTTCTGATAGATACATTTACTACGTTGTATTTATGTATTTCCTTATCCTAAAATAGTTGTTGCTAAATCAAAAACTTTCAAGGCCCACTATGCCTAATTATTCCCATCGGCTACCGTCTCATGCAGCGCGAAGTGTGGAAGATTCAACACACTCCATATACCCATTGTTTCTACAAATACCAGATGTTTGGGTGTCAATGAATAACGAAATTCAACCAGAATATGAGAAAAATCTCAATTTTATCAATATTCAAATCCTCCAAAAAAGTGACAAAGCATAAAGTTTTTATGTAGAGATTCTAGGTAAAGAAAAAACCTTGAAATTATCGAAGGACATATACGCCCTTAGTTGAAGTGCAAGAATATTCAAATTAATCAATGAAATATAATTAAAAGAAGAGCCGAAGTTGGGCCATCAATCCCCCTTCATCATTCTCTTCGGTTGGAGAAGATTTGTTTCAAAATTTGCATCCTTCTTTTGGCATCCAAAGCCTCAAAAAAGTAGGACTCCACTAGCTGAGTCGACTATAGCATAAGTTCCACCCCATTTTTCTTGATTCTGAAAATTCTGAGAAACTTGGGCAGCTAATAGAATTTCCTCCAAAGAATCACATCGATTTCGATTTCTATCTTGAATAATACTTGAAAGTGATAACTTGAAATAATTTTGGATGAAGTTAACTGCATTAATGGCTGTGTGTTCTTCTTGAACATCCCAATACTGATCAATATATGTAGAATTAATGGTTGTGTTCTTCTTCCTCTGTTGGCGTCTAAGCATGATGGAGCCATAGGGGCTGGGAGTGTCGACTGATCCCACAACATTTTGATTTTATTAAAAATCTATGTAGTAAGATTGAATTTAAATACATAATACATGTATATTTTTGCCCACTCGATATTTTTCTGCCCCCTTAAGGCGATTTGGCTCCCCCACTATGCCTGAGTCAATTCTTTGTCGGATTTTACCTATTTGAACATTTTTATATTCCTGAGGTTTTTTAATCTCATTGATTGACAAAAGTTATGATAAGTAAGTTGGGTTATATACTTCTCAATCATGATTCTCTTCCAACATATTGAATTCTTCAATCCACTCTTCAGGAGCATCTTCCTCGATGCCAGCTTAAAAATAAGTGGACCATCATAACTACCATCACCTAAATCTAGAAATTTATCAGCATCCAACTTATTCGTGTAAATTGGTGGGCCATCACAACCGTCAACAGAAAAATCTGAAAATGATTTAATCTCGTCAAAAATAGGTGGACCATCATAACTATCATAAATTAGATCCATAAAATTTACTTCCTCAACATTACTGTTAAATTCTAAAATGTTGCATTTAAACTCAATTCCAAAAATTGTGACATTCACCATCGAAGTCATGAAGCCAGTTTGTCGCTGGATCGTCGTCATTGCGGATCTAGTATTCCATAACTTAATGGTGATATTAAGGCACTAAAATTTGTAGATCACGATGATCAAATTTATGATGGTCTACCTATTTTTGACTAGGAGTTTGAATAATTTTCAGATTTTGGTGAAGACAGTTATTGTATCTGTTTCGCGCGGGTTAGTCGCTAACAATTAAAAGGGATCAGACGATTGTGTAAGGAACAAATCTCTTGAAACAAAGTCCCAAAAAGGGGTGTTCTTTTATTGGCGATAACTTTACAGTTGGAAATTAAAAACAAAGTGTCTCCAAGGGGCGCAAGCACACGAGTTATTGAAAAAAGTATTTAAGTCTAAGCTAAGGAAATTAAAATTACATGTTCTCTGTTCGAGAGTTTTTGATTCGGTCCTTTGCTCTATGTCTTTTCTCCCTTTTATACTTCATGGACGACCTCTTTGTGATCAACCGCCTAAAAACTGCTTGATCGTCCTATAACTGCCCACTTTCCTCGTAATGGCCAACTTGTCATAAAAACTGCCTTTTTTAACTGCTGCCATTACTTTTCGTCGTTCAACCGCTTTCGATTGAATTCCTTGAATCGTGAAACGTGATAGGGCTGCTTTAATAACTGCTTTGATAACTGCACTTCTTGATAACCACAACGCTTTATGTTTGTTAAGACCTTGGGCGACTTGAAGGTTTGGGTGAGAATAGAGTAACAGCTTTGGGTGACTGTATGGCACTCCATTCGCTTAGATTCTGGGCGACTTGCAAACTTGGGCGATGGCGTTACCGCGTTCTTGGGCCTCTCTATTTGGGCTTTCATCTTGATTTGTTTGATTGGGTTTCATTCTTTGAGCTATCTGATTTGGGGATCCTCCAATTGGGCTTCTCCTTGGGCCGTTCGATTTGGGCTGAATTTTTATGTGTCAACAATTACCCCCAATATGGCAGAATTAATAATAATTATTAAATTTTGCCATATTCACTTTGTGTTTCCAGCATCGAATTCCCAAGAATTTCAATCATTGTTTTCTTCTATAACTGAAAAGTTGCGTCGTTTTGCAAACCCCTATAACCCCCAAACACGCCATTTCACTGCACCATTAAATCACGCCTCAAATTTTTGCGTCTCTCTCACGATTTACTGTTCATCTTTTGCTTCCCTGCTACGTAACCCTGAAAAACTTCGTTCCTTCTCAAATGGCTACTTCACATTCTCAAGCTGGCGACTCCTTTAGTTTTGATGACTTTCAGAAACTTCTGAGTCGCCCATACGTAACTCCGAGTTTTCTCGCGCCCGCCAATGTCGAACGTAATGAGTTCTACTTGGGTCCTTTCTTCATCAATGCAGAGGCAGTTGAACAGGCGACGGTGGGTCAGCTGTTTCCTTGCACTCAAGGCCTTCCATTTCTAAACTCTCTGCCGCTGGGGCCACTTCGCGAAAGAGGTATTCGCACTTGGCCTAAATCTGATGTAGCTTTCCGTAGGTGGCATGCTCGCCTTGTGGGTCATGGTCCTACTAAGGCACTTTTTGATAGCGCTAGGATTTTTGATTTGTTAGAAATCTCTATTCGCCCCCCTACTTTTGATTCAGCACTCTTTTCGATTGCTTTGAGTTTTTGGTCTTCCGAGTATAATACCTTTATTTTCCCTCTTGGCCCCATGTCTATTACTTTAAGGGATGTTGGGGCCCTGGTGAATCTACTACCTTTGGGCGATACCATTTTTCCTGGTATCTTGGTTTCTGGTGGCGCTCCAAAGTTTGGTAAAAACTACACCGAATCTTATTCAAGCCTGCAAATCCTTCACAATCATTCAAGCGCTGAGCCTTCCCATACTGAGCTAGTGGCCTTCCTTCTAGTTTGGCTTTGTAAATATGTTTTGTGTGTGCCAAGCATAAAGCCCTCCCTGAGTTATTTACCTATAGCGCACGAATTGGCGCGTGGCACGCCTTTGAATTTATGTTCTTTCTTTTTGGTTGCCCTTTATAGAGGCATGGCCTCTCTTCAAACTCAATTGAAGAATGATGCATCTCCCACTGGCAGTGGACCTCTTTGGTTCACTCAACTGTGGTTGAGATCCTATTTTCCATTGCTTGGTGCTCCATCAATTTCTCGCTCCTCTGCTAGCTGTTATGGGCTAGCCATGGAGCCCTTGGCTCCTGTAAATATGTCCAGAAGGGACATTTTTTCATTCTTTTATTCTTTGGATTCAATCTCTTCATTTTTTCCTTTTCCTCCTTTTTTGACTCCAAACTATGTACATTCCCCTTCCACTATAGACAGTGCGAGCACCTCCCTGCTTATTTGGATCCAGTTTTTAACCGGGAGAGAGCTATTTCATGATATTTTAACTGGGACCAATGCTAAGGCGGGGGTAGAAATTTATGCTCCCCAATTTTTTGCTCGCCAGCTTGGTTTCGGCCAAACTTGGCCTGTTCCTCCTTGCTATTCAAGGAACTTAATTGACCGTTTTCATACTATTAATAAGGCGGAGGCAGAGGCTATAAATGCTCGCAATCTTCTTTTAACCAGCCATTTTTCATTAGCCCCCTTCAATTCTAACAACGCCATTCACCCTCTTTTTGAACAGCTCTGGCCGTTAATAAAGCGCAGATTATTTGCGACTGACACTAATCGTGTCTTTTATTCACTAGACCAGCCGAGCATTTCTTTCCCTCCTCCTGTTTTAGTCACTTCTTTGTCCGTTCGGAGTCCTTCTCCTTCTCGTCGCACTAAACAGTCTGCTCGTCCATCTTCTTCTCTCCCTGCCAAGCATGCTACAGCCAAGAGTGCCCCAAGCCGCAAACGGCTAGCCTCAGCATCTCCCATTCTGGAGGATGATGTTAATCATGATGATGATACCCCTCTTATCGTCAGGAGGAAGGTAATTAAATTGGTTTACTCACAAGCATACTTTTCCATTACTTGAAACTTTTCTGTGTGCTGATTGATTTTTGGATTTCTCAGAAAAGTTCAGCCTCTCCTTCAAAGGCTTTGGCATCGACAGTTCCTGCTTCATCATCCTCCGCTGAGGCTGCTTCATCCAAACCAGTTGATAAAGGGACTATGCTTAAAGAGACATCTTCAGTCCCAGAATCCTCATCACAACCCATGGATGAGCCACCTTCTTCCTAGGGCGTCAACCCCCCAAACATCGAAGCAGAAGGTAATTCAGTTTTTTTTTGATGCCTTATCTTTGCTTGTGCTATTGGTTTCTGATTTGTTGCTCTTGATTTTTTGCAGATACTCCTATGAGTTTGCCCGTTGTGGCAACATCTTCTTGCTCAGACAAGGGGAAGTCCTCACGAATGGGGGAGTCATTGGTGGCAGACTTGGTTGAGGACATGCCATCTTCCACGATCGTTGATGAGGTAGTCTTTGCTTCACTTTTATTTCTATCTTGTTCGTTGTAGTGAGAATCTTTAATATTGGCAATTTTCTTTGCAGGATGCTGACAAGATAGTGCGTTCTATCCAAGACTTGTTCGCTTCCTGGGGGCAAGTCAAGACGTCTCTCCTTGCTCCATCTGATCGTCCTGCTGCTTCTTCAGAGGAAGATTTGAAGTTCCTCAAGCAGTTGATATTTGAGTACGTGTCCTTCATGGATATGGACATTGGTATGGCTAGTGCTGCCAGACACAAGGATAAACTTGAGCATTTGAATGCGAATTTGGAGCAAGCACTGACGCTTCCGTCGCTCAATCTTTCTGCCGATTTTAAAGCGACGTTGAAGGTTATCCACTCCGAGATCCTTTCTTTGCTGGCCAAGAATGTTAAACTAAAGGCCAAAAGTACTCAATATCTTCGAGCCGTATCTGAGAAAGAGTCTTTGCGTATAGAGATCAACAAGGCTGAGGACGAGTTGAAAGAAATCTCTTCCGAAGTCATGGTTGAAGACTCTTTGATGGTTAATTTGGCTGCTCAGATGAATTTCAAGCTAAAATGGACGACTGCAGGGTGAGAATGGCTGCTAAAAAGCGCAACGCCTCCCAGGGAATTGAGCGAACTAAGTCCTTGGTTGAGCAATACAAGAAGTTGGAAGTTGATGATGATGTCGTGGTCGAATTGAACATCACTTCCTCTCGGCAGAACGAGAATTGGGAAAAACTTTGGGAACGAATTCGTTCAGTATGGGGTGGACTGTAATTAAGATATATGATGTCTTTTTCTTTTGTAATTTGATTTTCCCTTTGTAACTTTGTTCATCATTAATGAACATTAACTTTTTGTACATTTATTTGACGTTTATTTTTTTTAGTTGTCAATTCTTCAAGCATTTAACTGCTTCGTGCTAAAAATCTTGCCCATCTGCTTTTGATATTTCCACCACTTTTCCTAAGACTTTGGGCTAGTTAATTCCATTTACTAGGCAAAAATGTGGCTGTTCATATTCTGTCTCTTCATCTCCACCCTCCTATAAATGCTTCACATTTTTCATCTTCCATCTTCATCTTTATTTTCTTTTTCAAAACTAATTTGCTGCCATTGCTTGGCATTCTGACAATCAATCCGATCCGAAAATGGACTGTTTAGTCCGCCCATTTTACTATTTGCCTTGATGTCACCTTTGGTGTGGGAGGTATAGGAAATATTTTCTGGCTGGCAGCGAAGTTTTTACCATCGAAATTCTTCCCATCGTCTCTTTGTCTTTTACAAGGAGTCGATGATAGAAGGCAATTTTTGGGATGCTTGCGGGCCACCTTGCTTGCTGAGAGTGCTTCTCAGCCTCTTTGTTCGTCATTGCAGCGATGCATTTAGGAAGGTGGTGAGGTCAGTCCACCCTCTTACTCGGCGATCCCACCATTGCAGCGATACATTTAGGAAGGCGGTGTGAGGCTTACTCAGCGATCAACCGAGAGATTAGCTTACTTTTAATTGTATTTTGTAGAGCATCCATTATTTGTATTTGTACATTTTTGTAATGAACGTTTGATAATAAAGGACTTCATTTGAACGTATTTCGCTCTGACCTTGTTATCCTTTCATCATTCAACATATTTTGATTATGTTCTTATCTGTTCACATTCCCATAAAGAAGGAACATATTTTTTCAAATATTTGCCGTTAATGAATCTCACGAGCTTGGTGCCATCTAAATCTTCCGAGTGATACGCTCCATTGGGCAACACACTGTTTATTTTGTATGGTCCTTCCCAATTGGGCGACCACTTCCCGTACTTTGGATCCTTGCTATCCAAAGGGAGTATCGTCTTCCAAACTAGTTCACCCAGGCTGAACGATTTGGCTATGACTTTTTTATTATAAAACTTAGCCATTCTTTGTTTTTGAACTTGCAATCTATCTAAGACGTCCAACTTTAATTCGTCTAACCCCAATAAATTTTGAACTAGTGATTCGGCATACTCATCATCATTCAACTTATGTTGCAAGTACACTCTAATCGATTGCACGTTGATTTCCATAGGCAAAACGGCCTCCTGCCCATAAATAAGTTGGAAAGGAGTAACTTTGGTACTTGACCTAGGTGATGTTCTATAAGCCGGCTTTGTTCAGACATTCGTGCCAATTTCTGGTATTTTCATCTATCATCTTTCTGATGATATTTTTTAGAATCTTATTAGAAGATTCTGCTTGTCCGTTGGATTGAGCGTAGTATGGTGTGGAGTTTACTAATTTAACCCCAAATTCGCTCAAAAATTTGTTCACTTGATCCCCATTCAAAGATGTTCCCTAATCTACCATTAACGTTTGTGGAATTCCAAACCTATAAATGATATGATCACGGATGAACTCTATAACATTTTTCTAGGTGATCTTTTTCAAAGGTACCGCTTCTACCCATTTGGTGAAATAGTCGGTTGCAACTATAACAAAAGTATGTTGCTTGGACGATGGGGGATAAATTTTCCCTATTAGGTCTATCGCCAAACCCTTGAACGGCCAAGGTTTAATAATAGGTGCCATCTCTCGTGCTGGCGCCCTTTGTATTCGACCATGCTTTTGGCATGCTAAACAACTCTTTGCATACTGAACCCATAATTCTCCCATCTTTGGCCAAAAATATCCACTCCTAATAATTAACCATCTCATCCTTTGGCCAGCTTGATGAGCTCCACATATCCCTTCGTGCACCTCAGCCATGATCGTCTTGGCTTCTTGCAAACTTACACACTTTAGTAATACACCATCAGAGCATTTCTTAAACAACTCTTCATCTATTAGTGTATAGTTCAGCAAAAACAGCTTTATTTTCCTACTAATCCCTCCATTTGGTTCTTTAAGGAACCCTTTAATCTCTGTTCTCCAATCCATTGCATCTCCATCTTGTATGCAGTGAAGTTCAATCTTTCTCGCCCTTCTTTGAGTCACGGGAAATATGATTCCATACTCACAAGTAGACTTCCAATTCAAAACCTTTGAGCACCCTGAGGCCATTTGGGCTAACTCATTTGCCACGTCGTTATATATCCTATTAACGCATTGAAGTTCTACCGTCCCTAACGATCACATTTCTTACTCCCATATCTATCATTAGTTCTAGGCCTACAATTAAGGCTTCATATTCGGCCTGATTGTTGGTGCACATTCTGTCTAAAGTGAATGCGAACTTGTAGCAAATCTTTAAAGGATTAATCAATGCTACTTTTACTCCTGCACCTTTAGAGGTTTTTGACCCATCGAAATACAACACCCAAGGTTTTAACTCGAACGAATTGATTTCTAGTTAGATTTCTTCAGGCATGTCAAGGCATGGATGATCGGCTAGAAAGTTAGCCAAAGCCTGATTTTTGACTGCCTTTTGAGGTATATATTGTATTTCGAATTCTGATAAAGCTAGTGTCCAAAGGCCTACCCTTTGGTGTAAAATAGGACGCGAGAACATATACTTAACTAAATTTACTTTAGAAATTAAATAAACGGTTACGTGCCGTAAATAAGTCCTTAATTTTGTATATGTGAAATACAATGCAAGACATAATTTTTCGATAGCAGAGTAATTACATTCACATTTCGTTAACCGTCTACTTAAGTAGTAAATTGCCATTTCTTCACCAAATTGGTCTTCCTGTGCGACCATTCTAGCTATTGATTCTTTTTCAGCCGATACGTACACTTTCATTGGCCGTCCTTGGATTGGTGACACCAACACTGGTGGACTTGATAGATATGTCTTCAGGCTTTCAAAAGCCTTTTGATGTTCTTCTTTCTAGACGAATTCATCCTGATTTTTCAGCTTTAAGAGTGGCGAAAGGACTTTAGTTTGCCCTGCACAGTTAGAAATAAAGCGTCTTAAAAAGTTTACTTGGCCTAGAAACCTTTGCAATTCTTTTTTGTTGCTAGGTGGTTTGGCCTCTAAAATGGCATTCGCTTTATTTTTATCAAGTTCAATCCCTCTCTTGTGTACTAAGAAACCAAGAAAATTCCCTGCATTAACACCGAATGCACACTTCAAGGGATTCAACTTTAGCTTATATTGCTTCATTCGCTCAAACAAACATCTTAACTGTTCGAAATGGTCCTCTTCTTTAATGGACTTGACTACTATGTCATCTACATACATTTCAACAAAATTGCCTATCATATCATGAAAGATTAAATTCATTGCCCTTTGATAAGTTGCCCCTGCATTTTTTAGGCCGAAAGGCATAACCACCCATTCAAAACATCCTAGAGACCCAAGGCATCTAAAGGCAGTTTTGTGTATGTCTTCTTCAGCTATATAAATTTGATTGTATCCTGAATACTCATCCATGAAAGAATACATGACATGTCCGGCAGTCGAGTCTACTAAAGAATCCACCGTGGGCATTGGATACTCATCTTTGGGTGTGGCTATATTTAAATTCCTAAAATCTATACACACCCTTAGTTTACCATTCTTTTTTAGTACTGGCACGATATTGGACAACCATTCGATATATCTGGCTGTTCTAATAAAACCTGCTTTCAGTAATCGCTCTATCTCTTTCTTAATCTCAGGGAGCACATTAGGAGTAAAACGCCTAGGAGGTTGCCTATGAGGTTTAAAATTAGGCTTAGTTGGTAATCTATGTTCCACCAAGTCTCTATCTAAACCAGACATTTGTTCATATTCCCAAGCAAAACAATCTTTATACTTCTTTAACAAAGCGATTAATTTATCACTAACCTCTTGATCGAGCATCTGGCTGATGAATGTTGGACGGTCTTCTCCTTCATTGCCAATATTTACTTTAATCAGAGGGTCTTGTGCTTGAGCGTATCCAGGTTTGGCGATCCGCATCACTTCGTTGTCCAGTTCCCTTGTAAGTACTTCTTCTTCTAAACAGTTCACCTTGTTGACTTCTCGGCCAATGCTTTGTTCTAACTCGAATACTGCCAACTTGTCCTTCAGCGCTTTTAGGGCTATCTCTTCCTTCGCCTTGTCATTGCATTCCTTATTGAAAGCCATTAGTCTGGCTTTGAAGGCCTGAATGTCGGCCATTCGCTTTTGTAACTTAGAATCCATTCAAGACTCCTTGATTATTCTTTTGCCAATTACTGGCTCTTCTAGGGCCACTATATTTGGCCTCATCTGTTTGAACATTTCAGTGAGTGCGTCCACTGAGAATGGCTCTTCGCTTTGCGCGACAACTTGAGTTTCTTCTCCATCTTGTACTACCCTAACAGGTCCATAGTTTCCTTCGTACATGAACTTTTCCACCGAGTTTGCTTCTGCGATAAGAGGC
This sequence comes from Olea europaea var. sylvestris, assembly GCF_002742605.1. Taxonomy (NCBI): domain Eukaryota; kingdom Viridiplantae; phylum Streptophyta; class Magnoliopsida; order Lamiales; family Oleaceae; genus Olea; species Olea europaea. The sequence goes on from NW_019229002.1 coordinate 564,112, forward strand.
CTATGATCGGCCTGTACCACCTCTGCTTCGCCTTTGTTATTCCAAAAGATCAGGCATTGATGGAGCGATGAGGGTATACAGCGACTTTCGTGTATCCAATCTCTTCCTAATAGCACATTGTAACTAGTAGGACCATCTATTACAAAGAAGACAGTGGTTCTAGTAGTCGTCCCTATAGTTATGTCCAATGGCATAACTCCCTTAACTGAAGTTGCTCCTCCATTGAAGCTCGTGAGGATGACTTCTGTAGGAATCATGTCACCCTCTGTCTTTGCGAACTTCCTCATCATCCTAGATGGAATGGTGTTTATAGCTGCTCCATTGTCGACAAGCACTTTTGCCACTGGGATGCCGTTAACTAGAGCTTTAACGTACAACGGCCTCAAGTGTTTAGTCAATTTCATGGCAGGCCATTTAAAAATAACCTTTTCGGCAGCCTCTATTTCTACTTCCTGCTTGTTTTCTGTCAAATTATCCCCCTGTGATAAGTCGACGTGCAGTATATCACGCTGATCCTCTGTCTCTTGAACTTCCTTCCGACTTTTTTTCTAATGCTTCCTCATTAGTTACCCAACCTGTGGGAGGGGGCATTATTCTTGGAGGTGACCCATACTTTTCAGAGCGAGGTACTCTCTTCTTCCTTTTGGGTGTCCCGTACAGTACGTAGAAATCGAAAGGACGCCCAGATGGTTCCCCCAACAAGTCTACTTCGCGAACTCCCTCTCGATGTAGTTGCTTCAACAGAGTATTGCGTGATACTCCTCTCTTTCTTCCTTCTGCTTCTAGGTCGATTTCTTTTTCAATGTCTGTCACCCGTCGTCCTCATCGTTGTAGGCCTCTCTAGAAGTCTGGCCTTCTTCACATACCAACACGCAAACTTCTCCTTCATTGTCCTCCCTCTCTTCTTCTTTTTCTTTATTCTTGAATTCATTGGCCAGTAAGTAATTATTGGCCATGACAGGAGGCACCGTACCGAATTGAATAGTAAGAGGCTGATCTGGATCTTCTCCATCCCTTCTGTCTCGCTCGAACTTTGATCTCCTAGAAGAAGTTTCTGGCAATTCCTTCATTGATTCATCTGTACCGGTCTCTTTATTATTTTTGAGGACATTTTGATTGGCTACCTTGAGTAGTTTAGGCGCTTTAGGATGTGACACTCCCTGTTGCTGCCTCATCATCCGTCCGTGGTTTCGTTGGAAATGCCTTTGTTGGGTCCTAGTCATCTCATCGAAGGGTATTGCCCTTCCTGCATTGTACTGGAATGAATGCCATACATTTTGCCGATGAGGTTGTGGCCTGAATGTTCTTCCATTATCTGCTAGCCTGAACTGCCTCTCAAAAGGCGGTCCTCTATAGAATGATGTACCTCGCCCTCTACCAGGCTGAGTGTTTGGGAAGAAGGTAGGGCGATGAGAATGCTGCCATATCCCTGGTTTCTTTGTATTGCTATTCATTTCTATTTTACATCTTGCGCACAGGACGTCTTCGTCCTTTTTTGGTTCTTTTCCCTTGATTCATTCAAAGACGCTGGGATGTGGTCTAGGATCCTCTTCTTCATCATCTACGACCAACTTGAATTTTGGCAACCTGTTTTTGAATCCAGATGTCACCATGTTCACTCCAAGTGGTTGTGGAAAAGGATTTTCGTCCGTTGCCATCTTCTTCTTATCATCGAACGTAACTCGTCCTGATTCAATGGCATCCTGCAATACATGGCGAAAAACCAAGCAATTGTTCGTCAAATGTGACCATGCATTATGCCACTTACAATATTTTTTACCCTTAATTTGTTCAGGGTTTGGCAATTTGTGCTTATCGGTCAACTTTATCTGCTTATCCCTGTATAATTTATCAAATATAAGGTCAACTTTAGTTACATCGAACGAGAACGTTCTAGCCTTTATGTTTCCATCTTTTATGGTCTCATCTTTGCCCGATGGTCTAGGCTTAGCCATTATGGGACAAGTATACGTATCTCCTTTGACCAATTCGGCCAAACACATTTCGGCCTGGTCGTATGACTCGTCACTAATGGTATGAATATCAAAATTTGGGTCTTTGTAATAAGTCCCTTTACTAGAATTTTTCATTTGTTCTTCCTCTCTTATCAGTCGTTCATACCTAATCACATTCGCACTCAACTGGAAAAGGTCAGGAAATTCCTTGTCCTAGAATTTCTTTTTTAAATCAAAGCTTAAACAGCCCTAAGCGATTTTGACAAATTCTTTTTCGGACAAAGGTACAAAACACTTACTTCTCGCTGTCTTGAACCTTTGGAGAAAACTTTCTGCCCATTCGTTTGGCATTTGACGTACATTCGCCAAATCAGCCAAAGTGACTTCAGACTCAGTTTTATAAAACTGAGCGTGAAATAACTATTCCAATTGTTGCCATGTTTGAACAGAGTTCGCTGGCAAGTTGATGAACTAGGAGAAAGCCACTCCTGTTAACGAGATAGGGAAAAGTCTCATTTTATGGTAATCGGTTACATCATCACTTTGCAATGTGAATCGCCCAATGTGTTCTAGAGTAGACACCTCTCCTAAACCGGTAAACAGTGAGAATTCTGGCACTTTGTACCCTCTAGGCCATAGACATGCTTGGTCTACCCAATCAGGAAATGACTTTGTGTACGTCGGCCTAATGACGGAACGCACCCCAAAAGCCATCTGATCCTGTACGATTTCCATAATCTGATTCCTCAACATGACGTTGGGATCATATGAAATTCCTACAGGCTGGTTAACTGGTTGATTTGCATGAGGCCTGATGTTTGGTCCTTGATTGGCAACAAAGTTACCATGATTAGGGCCATTACCATTAGCCTGAACATCTATTCCCTCATTAACACGTGGGGTATTCTGTCCATTGTTTAGGACATTATCTCTTATGTTTGGATTATCCCCCAAGTTAGGCATACCACTACCATTGTTCTGACTTGGCACTGTAGTACTCCCTTGGTTTGAAGTAGAGGGACCAGAAAGCGGTTCTATCCCTTGATTCGAATTTAGGACCGAGGGATTATGTCCCAAAATTGTCCTGGTTTGAAAGTGATTTGTAAGAGGTATAACCGGTTGACATATTTGGCCTACTAACTTACTCCTTGTTTCGTTCAAAGTGTTTAGTTGTTTGGCCATGTTGTCATAGTGTACATTCCCATTTTGGGTAAATCTTTCCATATTATGAATACTTCGAAGATTTACCTGTTCAACGACGTCTTGTGTGAGTTCTCCAAGTAATGCACGCATGGTTCGAGGACTCAACTCCGTCATTGGTTCGTAACGACTGTTACTGCTCTGATTCTGTCCATCTGTTCGTGGAGAGGCATGCTGCTCCTCATATCGCTCGATCACAGACTGGATTCCTCCCTGACTTGCTGCTTCCTTATCGGATCTCTGAGGCATATTGTTTCACCTTTTGTACTTTCAACACCTAACACCACTGTCCCACTGGCTGTGCCAAATTGTTTCGCGCGGGTTAGTCGCTAACAATTAAAAAGGATCAGACGATTGTGTAAGGGACAAACCTCTTGAGACAAAGTCCCAAAAAGGGGTGTTCTTTTATTGGCGATGACTTTACAATTGGAAATTAAAAACAAAGTGCCTCCAAGGGGCGCAAGCACACGAGTTACTGAAAAAAGTGTTTAAGTCTAAGCTAAGGAAATTAAAATTACATGTTCTCTGTTCGAGAGTTTTTGATTCGGTCCTTTGCTCTATGTCTTTTCTCCCTTTTATACTTCATGGACGATCTCTTTGTGATCAACCGCCTAAAAACTGCTTGATCGTCCTATAATTGCCCACTTTTCTCGTAATGGCCAACTTGTCATGAAAACTGCCTTTTTTAACTGCTGCCATTACTCTTCGTCGTTCAACCACTTTCGATTGAATTCCTTGAATCGTGGAACGTGATAGGGCTGCTTTAATAACTGCTTTGATAACTGCACTTCTTGATAACCACAACGCTTTATGTTTGTTAAGACCTTAGGCGACTTGAAGGTTTGGGCGAGAATAGAGTAACAGCTCTAGGCGACTGTATGGCACTCCATTCGCTCAGATTCTGGGCGACTTGCAAACTTGGGCAATGACGTTACCGAGTTCTTGGGCCTCCCTATTTGGGCTTTCATCTTGATGTGTTTGATTGGGCTTCGTTCTTTGGGCTATCTGATTTGGGGATCCTCCAATTGGGCTTCACTCCTTGGGCCGTTCGATTTGGGCTGAATTTTTATGTGTCAACAGTATCGATCTGGCCTCTATGTCTAACCCATTAACTCATTACGTATTATCTGCTTTGGGAGACTTACTCAATTGATTTCAAGATTCAGCTTAAATATCTTATATACGACGAAAAGCCATGAGTGGTAAGAGAACATATGCTCTTCTAAATTGACAATATGTAATGAGTTAATGGTTTGGGCATATATGATGGGTCATTACAACTATGATGTCCCACCAATTATCGGTGAAGATGTTGAGGCTAATAATTTTTGGATAAAAATGTTTGTACCGGGGGAGGGGGTGTACCGAATCGTATCTCCCCCCTCACAAACATGTGGGCCCCATTTGTAATTTAATAATCCGAACCGAGTTCTCACCCAAATGATGTGAGTAGTAGGTAAAAGATTAGGTAAATGAATGTGTACGTGTAGCATGGTCCATGGTTTTTTAGATTTGGTTTGATGATAATTACGATGGTTCACCTATTTTTTGCAATGTCATTGAGAAGATGCATTTAACTATCTTTCCTGACCAAAACTTCATCTGCCAATGATTGTAGCACAGAAGTATATGAGCTCATGACCCATCAACACCCCCATACACTTGCAAAAAATTGTGGCATCATTAAAAAATCCTAGTGTTAGTTCTGAATTGACGAGGTTTAAGATTTAAACAAGAAGGTGATTGGGTGGGGCGGGGGAAATTGAATAGATTATATCGGGTTTCTTGGCAATATAAGTTTTATGTTTATTACTTTCCTTTTTTTAAACTTTATTCATGTAGTGTATGATAATAAATACCTTCAATTACAAACACAAGATCTTGTTATATATTTATGGTATAAATATAAAATATGAAAGAAAAAATCAAATTAGATAAAGTGCCAAAGTGGTGGGAAATGTAGCTTCTGTGTGGGACGTCAAGGGTTCGAGTCACTCTCCACGCAGATATTAAAATATTTTGATTGGGGCCTTGGGCTCTTGGGCTTCTTCATTGACTAAAATAAATGTTTTTTTATTACTTAATGGGTAAAACTAGTCAGTATTTTTTGACTGTTTGTTTTTATAACAACTCACTAACAACCATTAAAACACCCACTACTCAGTCATTAAAATTCTACATTAACATGGTGAAAACTGTTACTACCATCTTACCTATATAAACCCATATCTCGTTTTGGGAAATATACACACAAAAAGAAAATAGAAAAACCATCTTGCATCAATCCTCATTTTCATATTCTGAATTTCTTATATTCGGGTTTTCACATATATTCTGGAGTACAATTGAGAGTTCTAGAAAAACCATTCGTGATTGTTGCACAAGTGGTTTACGATCGTTGTATCCTGGGAGTGATTGTCCACAGATGTCGCAGGAATTATCGACGAGCAATTTCACTTTAGGACATCGTGCTGTCACGAGATTCGATCGGACGATAAGTTTTATATTTCTGCATTATATTGTTCAGATCACTAGTGCAACTAATTATTTTTTTCCAACAATCTAAAGTGAAATTATCTTTATAATTAGTTGCCATGTCTGCCATAGATATATCTGTTCCTAAGTATTCTGAAAAGCCTGAGTTGTTTGATGGAAAGAATTTTAAGAGATGGCAAATGAAACTGCAATTTTATTTGACAACACTTAAAGTCGTTGATGCTATTGAATCAGACAAACCCGATTTTGCAATTGCTGATAATCCTACTGATAAGGAAACCGAGGATTTAGCTAATTGGAAATATAAGGATTATATGTGCAGGAATTATATTCTGAATTGTTTGACTTAGATTTGTATGATGTTTACTACTTGTGTAAATCTGCAAAAGAGTTATGGAATTCATTAGAAAAGAAATATGCTACAGAAGATGCTGGAACCAAGAAATTTGTTGTGGGAAAGTTTCTAGATTTTAAAATGAATGGTTAAAACTGTGGTTAGTCAAGTTGAAGAATTGCAGATTATAATTCACGAAATTATTGCTGAAGGATATAAAATCTGTGAGGACTTTCAAGTATCAGCTATAATTGAAAAATTGCCACCTCCTTGGAAAGAGTATAAAAATAGTTTGAAGCATAAGAGAAAAGAAATGTCCTTAAAGGATCTGATTATCAGGATTAGAATCGAGGGGGACAATAGAATGGCAGAACGTAAAGAAAGGCCAGACTTTGATACCAAGGCTAATCTTATTGAAGGATGTTCTGGGACTAAGAAACTAATTGGAAATTTTACAAGGGGTCAGAATTTTAAAGGCAGAAACAAGGGAAAACAATTTGTAGGAAAGAACAATCGGTCTAAACCCCAATTTAAAAATAAAATTGTTGGTGGCTGTTTTGTTTGTGGTAAATCAGGTCACCTTGCAAAGGATTGCAGAAATAGGAAAGGAAAAGCCGTGAAACATCAGGCACATGTGGTAGAGGATGGGAATTTCTCTGCTATGGTGACAGAAGTGAATCTAGTAACCAACATGACAGACTGGTGGGTAGATTCTGGAGCTACCAAACATATTTGCTGCACGAGAGGTGCATTTTCTTCATTCACTCCCGCTAGTGATGGAGAATGTCTGTTCATGGGCAATGCTTCCTCCTCCAAAATCGAGGGGAAAGGAACTGTGACGCTTAGATTTACTTCTGAAAATATCCTTAATTTGAAGGATGTCCTTTATGTACCTGATATTAGGAAAAATCTAGTGTCTGGATCTATCTTAGTCAAAAAGGGTTTTAAGATTGTATTTGAAAGTGGTCAAGTTATACTGTCTAAGGGTGGTTCCTTTGTTGGGAAAGGTTATGCAGATGAGAGTCTGTTTAAACTCAATGTCTCTGTGATTAACAATAAAGCTAGCTCTTTCGTTTACTTGTTGGGATTTTATGATTTGTGGCATGCTAGACTTGGACACGTTAATAAAACTTCCATTAAAAAATTAATGACTTTGGGAAACATTCCCAAAATCAATAATTATCCAAATTCAAAATGTGAAACGTGTGTTGAATCTAGATATTCTAGAAAACCATTTCCTCATGTTGATAGGACTACTTCGGTCTTAAGTTTGATACATTCTGATTTATATGACTTAAAAGGATATGTTACTCGTGGTGGAAATAAATATTTCTTAACTTTCATTAATGATTATTCTCGATATTGTTATATTTATCTACTTAAGAGCAAGGATGAAAGCTATTCAAAATTTATTTCCTATAAAACTGAAGTAGAAAATCAGCTAGACAATACTATTAAAGTTTTAAGATCTGATAGGGGAGGAGAATATACAGGAGATTTTGATAAATTTTGTGTTGAGAATGGTATTATTCATGAGACTACTCCACCTTATTCTCCCCAATCTAATGGTGTAGCTGAAAGGAAAAATCGAACCCTTAAGGATATGGTCATATCAATGCTAAGCTCTTCTGGATTACCTTTTAACATGTGGGGCGAAGCACTTCTTACTGCATGTTATATTCTTAACAGAATTCCTAGTAAAAAAAAATAATAAGTCTCCTTATGAAATGTGAAAGGGTAGAATACCTTCATATAAATATCTTAAAGTGTGGGGGGTGTTTAGCTAAAGCTTCTATTCCAGCACCTAAGAAAACTAAACTTGGTCCGAAAACTGTTGATTGTGTTTTTATAGGGTATGCTTTTCATAGTAATGCCTACAGATTTTTAGTCATTAACTCTAAAAATAATTTGATTGAAAAGAACACAATATTTGAAACTAGAGATGCTGAATTTTTTGAAAATAGATTTCCGTTTAAAGAAAAGTCTGAGGATCAAGCAGTTCTTTTAGTATTCCTCTTAGTGTTAGAGAGGAGCCATCTGAATTAGAAGAAGCTGAAATTAGGAGAAGCAAAATACCTAGGACCACTACTTCTTTCGGTCCTGACTTTATAACCTACTTAATAGAGGATGATCCTAGTATTTTTGGTGAAGCTATGTTTTCACCAGATTCTATATTTTGGAAGGAAGCTGTAAATAGTGAATATGATTCAATTATGTCTAATAATACTTGGGAGTTAGTGGACTTACCTCAAGGATGTAAGACAATTGGGTGTAGATGGTTGTTTAAGAAAAAACTTAAACCTGATGGTTCAATTGATAAGTATAAAGCAAGACTTGTAGCTAAAGGCTATAAACAAAAAGAAGGAGTTGACTTCTTTGATACTTATTCACCCGTTACTAGGATTACCTCTATTAGGATGTTAATTGTAATTGCCTCACTGTATGATCTTATTATACATCAAATGGATGTCAAGACTGCAATTTTAAATTGAGACTTAGAAGAGGAGATTTATATGGATCAGCCTGAAAGATTTGTTGTAGAAGGCCTTGAGGATAAAGTATGTAGACTTAAAAAAATCCCTTTATGGCCTTAAACAAGCTCCTAAGCAATGACACGAAAAATTTGATACAGTTTTGACATTAAGAGGTTATGTGATAAATGAAGCAGATAAATGCATATATAGCAAATTTGAAAATAATTGTGGTGTGATAATTTACTTATATGATGATGATATGCTGATTATGGGAACTTGTTTAGATGTGGTTAATAAAACTAAGCGGTTTCTGAACAAACACTTTGAAATGAAAGATTTGAGTGTTGCTGATGTTATTCTAGGAATCAAAGTAGTAAAACATTCTGAAGGAATTATTTTGACCCAATCACATTATGTAGAAAAAGTGCTTAAGAAGTTTAATCAATACAACTGTATTTTCTGCTAAAACACCTTATGATGCAAGCCGTCATTTGAGAAAACATTCAGGTCCTAGTGTTTCCGCTTTAGAATATGCTAAAGTAATCGGCAATCTCATGTATCTCATGAACTGTACAAGACCTGATATAGCATATGCTGTCGGTAGACTTAGCAGGTATACTAGTAATCCTAACAATGAACATTGGGATGCTCTTATTCGAGTCTTGAGGTATTTGAGATACACTCTAGACTGGGGAATACATTATACCAAATTCCCTGCTATACTTGAGGGATATTGTGATGCTAATTGGATTTTCGATACCAATGAAAGTAAATCTACAAGTGGATATGTATTTACATTAGCAGGCGGTGCTGTCTCCTGGAAATCCACTAAGCAAACCTGCATTGCTAGATCTACTATGGAATCTGAGTTCATAGCTTTAGATAAGGCAGGTGAGGAGGCTGAATGGTTAAGGAATTTTCTTATGGATGTTCCTTTGTGGTCTAAACCATTTCCAACTATTTCAATACATTGTGACAGTCAAGCAGCTATCTCAAGAGCTCAAAATTCATCCTACAATGGAAAGTCTAGACATATTCGTAGGAGGCACAATACTGTGCGTCAGCTACTTAAGGATGGGATTATAGCTATTGACTATGTGAAGTCAAGTGATAACATTGCTGACCCATTAACCAAAGGATTGGCTAGAGAGCTAATTCAACAAACATCGAGGAGGATGGGGTTAAAGCCTATTATGTATTAGATCACTTATAATGGAAACCCAACCTTGCAATTGGAGATCCCATGGTCAAGGTTCGATGGGACAGCAAAGTTATTAGACTGGTCTGTGGGGGTACTACATTGGATTTATTCCAAACCCCTCCCTATGATGCGTAGTACCAACTGTATTGATTAGATGATGAGCTAATACTCTTAATACTTACTATTCCTGATATTTAGTGGGGTGTTTAAATACAGTGCATCCTTGATAGTAGCACCTATTTGAGTGTGGAAGTGGGGCCGCTTCCTATGAGAATTGAGGCGAATTCTCTAGAGCACTCAAAGAAACTGGGAAAGTTCACGGCCGAAATGAACACAACCGCGAGAACTCAATGACTGTTCTAGAAATCATGTGTGTGTTCTATTGACTCAGTTTGCAATTATAATTGTAGAGTTCAAAATATAGTTCCCTCTACAGTTAGTAAGCTCGATAGAATATACAAAGCCAAGGTTCAAGTCGATAGACACCTAAGCCTGCATGATTTATACCGTACTCCAGAGTAATATTTTCATTTATCTTATTTCTTTCATGTGGGGGATTGTTATATATTTATGGTATAAATATAAAATATGAAAGAAAAAATCAAATTAGATAAAGTGCCAAAGTGGTGGGAAATGTAGCTTCTGTGTGGGACGTCAGGGGTTCGAGTCACTCCCCACGCAGATATTAAAATGTCTTGATTGGGGCCTTGGGCTCTTGAGCTTCTTCCTTGACTAAAATAAATGTTTTTTTTATTACTTAATGGGTAAAACTAGCCAATATTTTTTGACTGTTTGTTTTTGTAACAACCCACTAACAGCCATTAAAACACCCACTACTCAGTCATTAAAATTCTGCATTAACATGGTGAAGACTGTTACTACCATACCTATATAAACCCATATCTCGTTTTGGGAAATATACACACAAAAAGAAAATAGAAAAACCATCTTGCATCAATCCTCCTTCTCATATTCTGAATTTCTTATATTCGGGTTTTTACATATATTCTGGAGTACAATTGAGAGTTCTAGAAAAACCATTCATGATTGCTGCACAAGTGATTTTCGATCGTTGTAACCTGGGAGTGATTGTCCACGGAGGTCGCAACAATTATCGACGAGCAATTTCACTTTAGGACATCGTGCTGTCACGAGACTCGATCGGACGATAAGTTTTATATTTCTACATTATATTGTTCAGATCACTACTGCAACTAATTATTTTTTCCAACAGATCTATTGTGCTTTGACTCAATTAATTTCATTCTATATCCACCCCCATAATAAATTTGTGGAGATTCCACTCAATAGTGACACTAATGACAAATTGCCATTTTTATTTTTAGTTGGCTGCTAGAAAATAACCGATACAAGAGAACTTTTATGAGATATTCAATCTCTATGGTGAGTGTCACTTACCACAAGGAATTCTTGTTTTATATTTTATCTCATGTAGTGTCCTAATAAACAATACTAAATATTTTTTTTTTCTCATAAATAATTAATTGTCTTTTTCATTTTTCATGTATCTCGTATTTTCTTTGTCTTCTACTAGAGATTCATGTATTTATGGGAAGATTTTTTCATTGTGTATGCTATTTGAATTTTCGTGAAGCTTGTCTGAGCTATTCCATTGGCTTCTAGCAATTTTAGAACTTCAGCTCCAACCACTTTCTGCAACATAGGAATGATAGGATTTAATATGCGCTTGCTCTCTGTTGATGGCTTATAATTTTCTTCCATGAGGATTTTTTGTGTATGGGCTAATCTCTCGAATGTCTGCTATGGTGTATCCAAAGGCTGTCTTGAATTCTTTAAGTACCCTGAGTAATTTCTCTTTCTCCAACTCTATCATATCATTTACAATGATCACTGGTAGGCATAACGCATATGAGATGGCAATGGCTTCATCTCAATAGTAGGGGCTTATCCATCAAAGTATTGGTCTCAGTGAGCTTGCAGCAAATGACTCATTCTACTGATTTCTCTTGAGAGAAAAAGGTGGATACTCTTCCAACTATAGGGCACAATTCCGAATATCTAAAGTTTTTGACTTAGTCGATATGGACCACACGATGCATACTTCAAAGGGAACAGATGGTTGTTCTGCGTCAAAAGTGTCTGCTACAAGCTTGTCAAGTATGTGGATTTTGTAAGAATTTTTTAACTTTCATCATCAATGATATCCTGCAGATGTTTGATAGATCGATCAGCTAATTGCAATAACATGGTGGTTGATTTGCTTCTCCCAGTTACATATTTACACACACAGATAAAGGTATGAGATTAATATTTACTTAAGTTACATAATGCATGTGCAAAGTAATTATAACCAATTGTGCAAGGTACAATGAAACATCTTTGATCATTTGACTTGGGAGATAGCTATTTTGTTAAGCAAACCATTTCATGTTCTTTCATCTTACTTTTTTTTTTTTTGGATAGTATCCTTCACGAGTTTGGCATAGCTTCATACGTTGTACTAAAGCATCAATGAATGGGATGAAACTTTTTGAAGACCTCTAAGAAATTTGCAAATTGCTTATCGAGCTTGTGCTTCTGCAACCTCTAACGAAAAGAAATAGGGGCACATGATATATAACTGGAATTTGTACCTTAGACTCAGACGACTCTGCTTTATCCTTTTGATCAACTTCCTTGGTAGGTTTAGATTGTCCTGCAACTGCTTCTTCCTCGATCGAAACTTGGTCATCGTCTTTCATTGGTTTTTTTACATGAAATTTTTGGTAGTTCTACCCGTTCCTGGTAGTTGTGGCCCGTACTTGCCCTTTGGATTTATCACTATAATTATAGGTGAATTTAGTACACAGTGTCCTTTCTGACAGTTGCAAGGTCATAAGACCAATCTGCTCGAACTTCGTAATAGATGCCTATTGATTCTAATAATTTGTCTCATATGTAGAAGCAACTTATTAGTTTTCTGCATGTATTTCTGGAAACACTTGATCATACGTTTTCAACTAGTCCATTGGCAGTGCAATTATGGTCTTATTATGGTGGGCATTTTGGCATTATATCTCCAGTGCAAGGTGGCTGTTCGGTATTGCTTAATGTTTGGAACTAAGCATCGTCAGGTAACTCAGGTTCAGCACAATTTTATTTAGCGGCCCGTCTAGTCCCAACATTACTGATTTGGGAACTTTGGCTGGCACGCAATGCACACAGATTTAAATCGGAACAAATGTCTTTCCAGAATATTTTCTATAAGGTTAAATGCTAGCTTATTGAATTGTCTACTCTTCTGAAACCCAAGAGGTCTACTCCAGCCAAGCTCGCTGCAAATTTATAGGAATTGGGTATCCCGACTAGTCCAGTTCGTATAAAAGCACCATTTTCGGTCGGATGCTCTCCTCCCCACAATGATAGTTTTAAACTTAATATTGATGGAAGGAGTAGAGGTAATCCGGGACAGACAGGCTACGGTGGTGTGCTTCGTGATGACCAGGGGTTGGTTATTCTTGGTTTTCGTCATCATCTTGGCGTTGGCTCGAATACTTATCTTGAGGTGATGGAACTGAGAATGGGATGAGTATTGTTATCTTTTGAATACAGAGCAAGTAGTTATTGAGGTGGACTTTTTTGAAATATTTGGGCTGAAGTTATGATCATTGCAGATTACATAGATGTGAAGGTTTGCCATGTTTAAAGGAAAATGAAAATGGTGTCAGATTAATTGGCTCCCTTAGTGCTAGTGGTAACACGTCTTTTTTGGCATCTGTAGCGGATTTTCCTTTTAAATCCTTAGGCTTGATTTATTTAGACCGTTATATATCATTCTTCTGGGTTTCATAAGTAATTGTGACCACTGTTTTCATCCATTATAAGTGAGGGTTTCATTAATAAACGATATGGAGGTGCTGCCCTCCTTTCTTATTATTATTATTATTATTTTATTATTTTTTTTTTAAAGAAAAAAACCACACACACAGAGAGTAACCAGGACACATTTTTTTAAGATACAATAAATTTGAACTATTTGATGTTCTTATTCATATATAAACATTTTCAATTTTTTGCTCTCCTCTCAATTATTGTGTAGGTCGTGTGTTTTAAGTGATGATTGGTAAGTGTAAATATTGCACTTATATAGTCATCAAAAGTAGCTTTTGGGAGTGTTTTTATGAACTGGATATTTAATTTTGTGTGTTAATTAATTATTTTAGGAGAAAACTCAAAATTGGACAAAAATGGATGAAATGGAACAATAATGGATAAAAAAGGATGAAAGTTGGACATATTGAGGATATTGGGGAACAAGGAATTATGTTTGGAAGGTGAAGGACCTAGAACACAATATTTAAGGCTAAAAAAAGGACTAAATTGCACGTGTGAAAGTATAAATTATAGCAATTTGAGATAAGTGTAAATATCACACTTGTACTTGGCTATCAAAAGTGACTTTTGGGAGTTATTTTATGAGCGAGAAACTTAACGTTATGATTTTTTGATTTTAATAGAAAACTTAGTATTGCACAAGAGCGGAAAAAAAAGAACAATAATTAACTAAAAATGATTAAAGTTGGACATATTCTGGAAGTTGGGGACCAATGAATCACGTTTGAAAGTTGAAGGACCTCAATATTTAAGGATTCGATTCTAACAAAAAGAGAAAACAGGGTCCAAATTGTGTAAGTGAAACTATAAATTCCATCAAATATCCTAATTGGAATAAAATTATGATTCCTTATCATGTTGGGACATTATTTTAGGACTAAATTGGAATCTATAAATAGCAATCTTCCATTTAAAATTAGGAGAAGTGAAAGTACAATCTTAAAGTGAAATTAGACATTCAAATATATTGAATGCTCAAGATTTGTATCTCAATTTGGGATTTCAAGGTTTTAGAACAAAATTGGCTCGGAGATATACAAGTTTTGAAGACTAGATTGAAGATCCATTGTTGGGAATCGGGTGCCAAGGAACAACAATTGTTAGGATTATTTTCTTTATTCCGCTTTTGATCCTTTTTTCATTTAATTTAAATGATATGTTTGGCTAAATAATTGGTAATTTGGATGAACGACATAGTTTAAGTTTAATGTTTATTTAATTCAAAAGATTTCTTGCAACTTCAATGATGTAATAATTGCTTATTTTATGTTTAATTACAGTCAATTGCTTAGCCATCAATTGCTTGATTTAAGGATAATATTTAGATTGAAACGAGAAATATTTGTTTAGTTCTTGCAATAAGTGACATAAGTGTTATAAAAGATCAAGAGATGATTATTGACTATGCAATCTTGTTAGAATTCCAACAATTGAATGCTTTCATATATTTATGAATTTGAATAGATATAGGTATGTTTGAACCACATTTTTATGAAAAATGCATATTAGAATAGTAGATTGATGGGAAATATGTAGTTAAAAAATAATGATTTTTTTTTATTTACGCGCAATATAATTTTAATGAAAAATGTGCAGTTGAAATGAAGAGAGAGAAAAATGTATTTTGAAAAAATAGGAATCAAACAAAGATAGTAAATCCGGCCTTGTGAAAGGGGTTAATTTTGCTAGTGAGAAATTCTATTAATTCAATTGTTATTACTTATGAAAATGTTTCTGGATGATATTGCATTAAATGAATATTAAATTGACCTAAGTGAATTTGAAATTTCTAATCACTTAATCCCAATAGTTCTTCACAAACTTTGTAAATAGTAGATAGGTTTAGATTAGTTTGCTTAAAATCCTAAATTGATTTCATAATAGATCTTCACATTGATTTAGATTGTAATAAAAATTACAATAAATACTTAGTCTCTGTATAAATGATAATTAGAACCTTTAGACCACTTTATTACTTGTCATGATTTGTCTACTTGCAGAATCAATCAAACAATGATGAATATGTGTGTGTGTGTGTGTGTGTCTCTCTCTCTCTCTCTCTCGGTATTAAACCACAATACATCATCCATCTAGCAGTGTAATTTTTTTTTTTAATTTCCAAAGGTCAGTACCTTGGAAACATAATTAGAAAATGAGGTGTGAAAATGAATTCCTTTGTAGCAGAAGAGTAGTGTCATGTATTTATGTTATTCATTCATGTTGGGTGTCTTTCAATGAAATCGATCAACCACTAAGTTTGATGCTTGTGGATATTGCATGAGTCCATGCATGCTAAACTTGGTTGTGGATGTTAGTGACTAACAAGGTAAACATTATAAAGTTTTACCTAAATATTGGCATTTTGAAGTTCACGAGCCATTTGCTTGCATGCCTATAAATTCATGCAAGAACACTATTTTTAATTCGTTGAAAAAAGGTATTTAATGAGTCGGTGAAATCCAACTTTGAGCATATACATATTGTTATGAATTGATTGCAAGAGAATGATAATAATGAAGTAAACAAGAACGATAAATAAGAACACCAAAATTTATGTGAAAACCCAAGATGGAAAAAAAATCATAGGCAGAGGAGGAGAAATCCATTATAGTCAATAGTAATTATGTTTACAGCATGATCTCAAGATCACTCATAAGGGTCTTAACCTTATTTTATAAAGATTCATTCACAATGCTTAATTTACCAAGTCTTCCAGCAAATTTCTCAAGATGACTAATCAGGTTCTTAACCTGAGTATCCATCGATTCATTCACAGAGTTTCAACTTACTCAGGGACAAGGTAGATTTCTGAAGGTTAGCTATTAGTTTTTCTCTCGAATTCCCGATCTTTGACCTTCGTACTCAAGGCTTTGCTAGTAGTCAAAATTATAAGGCTCTCCTCATATAATTTATCAGAAGCCTCATGTATGTCATCCTCATCTTTAGAACCCTCTTCAGATTGCTCACCACTATCTACATCCCCAACCTTCTCACTCTTCTTATCAGAGTCACTCATAATTCTTGCAATGAAGGCCATATATTTCCCATTCTCGACCCTTGTAGACACTCTGATTATCCGAGTTAAACTCGTCATCTGAGAGAGTAACATTCATAGCCTTATCGTTATTACTCCTATTGTTTGCGCACTTACTTAGATAATGGCCAAAATCTTGACACGTATGACATCTCACAGATTGAGATATCTTTCTAGACTCACTGGGAGTACCTCTATGTCTCTCTTGAGGCTTCTTATTTCTAAACATTTTTGGAAATTTCTTAGAATACAATATGATATTTTCTCATTATTAGGTGATTCCGAATAAAAAAGACTCATTATAGTTATTTCTAATAGTGTCCAAGGCCAAGGACTTATCTTTTGTAGGTTTAGCTAATATTAGTTTGTAAATCTGGAAAGATCCTATGAACTTTTCAACTAATGGCATCTATATCGTTACTCTCTTCTATAGCTATAATTTTAGGCTTAAATCTCAAGTGAGGATTTGAGGATTTTTTATCTCAGGTCAGGAATTCTCTCACCTAAGTTGAAACTAGAATTAACTATGTTATTTAAGTTCACATAGAAGTCAGCGAATGTCTTATTCATCCTAATCTCTTCAAATCTAGTGGTCAACATCTATAACTTGGAGTTCTTAACTGCATGAGTTATCTCATGTGTGGTTTATAAAATATCCCAAACCTCTTTCGTAACCTTACACATAAACACTCACCTAAATTCTTTAGGGGACACTGCCATAAATAAAGCATTTAGGGCTTTATTATTCAATTGCACTCATCTAAATTTGTCTTCGATTAATTTGTTATAGACGTGGGGTGACAACACCATCAACGGTGCTAGAAGGGGCAGTCCAACCATTTGCTACGCTTAACCAAATACGCTCATCCATCGATTTTAGGAAGTCTCATACTAACTTTCCAATATTAGTCACTGTTATCAAAATATGATGGGACAAATAATGAACTACTCATCTTAAAAGTTAGGGTCAAGAATAGAATTTATGCTCTGATACCACTTGAAAGTTACTAGTTCGACCTTAAAATACCTAGAGGGGGTGAATAGATAAATCATGTGGAATTAAAATTATCAATTAACAACAAGTCACTTATTAATTGTTTTAGATATTTAGTCAATCAAATCAATTTATCCTATGTTGAACTACCACAATTTGTAGTATAAAAATAATAAAGAACACATATTGTTGACGGAGAAACCCAACTAGATAAAATTTTTGGGATCAAGCTAGTAACCTCTATTAAAGACAATAATAAACTTACAGTATGATCCAGTCTAGAAATCCCACTAGACTTGTTGATCTACTTCCTGCAACCTCCTAGAGTCCCTGGAATGTACTTCACTTACACATGTTTTCGATCTTCTGGAATTATCCATCTCATGTAGATCACCAAGAACTCCTTGTTTTTGTACTCTTCCAATGCTTCTGGTTCAACCTCCCTTAAATCTTCAGCAACCTCTGAAAGCTCTTGAGAAAGTACCTTCCTGTATGTTTATAGAAAGTGAGTGTTTTGGATTATGTGATGTTAATGTTTGTTTCTTTTTTTCCAAATATGTGGTTGTATGAACTCAAGAATCAATGGATAAATCAAAGGCTTAAATGCGTTCTTTAATCTTTAAATGATGTTATGACGAAGCAATGTAATGAACAACCACCCCAAAAACTTATTAGGGAAAGGGTATATATATACACGTATAGGTATGTACCTATATGTATATACATAAATGTACATATATAGATATATGTATATATATACTGTACATATGTACCTATATATATATATATAGGTAGCATGGGATGGATAAAACTCTTGAAAAATGCAAACTAGAGTTTTACACGTAACACTGTCGCTTGAGCGACAGGCTGGCGACAAGCAAGTGACGTGTATCGCTCGAGCGAGAGCCCGATGACAGGCGGGCGACAACGTTTCTATTTTTTTTGTTGGAGTATCAGATGGGCGATAGGCTAGCGAAAATTTGGCGACTCTCTCTTTCTTATTCCAAACTCGAACCCTAGGATACGTAGTTCATCTATACAACTTTTCAATTGACTCCATGACTTTTATAACTCTTTAAATTAGTCTTTATGTCTAAAAAATTGCCAATACAATAAAAACTTAACAACTTCTTCCAAATCCATCTCCCCGAGAACTACTCGCATCTTCACTTTCCATAAAGTAAATTTAGTGTTTCGATCCAATAACGGAATATCATATTTCATCTTTGCCATGCAGAATAATCAATCTTGCTTTGATACCACTTGTTTTGAATTGATTGCAAGATAATGACAATAATGAAATAAACATGAACGAAAAATTAGAACATCAAAATTTATGTAGAAACACAGGATGGGAAAAAAGAAGAAGCAGAAGAGGAGAAATCCACTATAATCAATAGTAATTGTGTTGACAACAATATCTTAATACTCTCAACTAAGATCTAAAGCTCTCTAAACACTGTATGAATGTTGTAGGAACAATACAAGACGTGACCTATATATATGAAACCCTAGATGTCAAGTTGTAGATGAATAGAAGTCTAAAAAAAAGGTCAAAATGCGAAATGGGCTTGGGCCGAATAACCCTGTCGGTCGAGCGATAGGCAGACGATAGCATCATCTGCATCATCGCTCGAGTGCCAGGCAAGCGACAATTATCTGTAGAAAATATGTAGGTGGCGCTCTAGCAACCAACTAGAAAAAATGCGGTGACTTTTCTTTCCGGTCCATAATTTTGGTATCTCCAAGACCTCTTTAACCAAGATTCCAATACCCACTAGAATTTAGGTCAAACTACAACACATATATATGAACGGTTGGTTAGATAACCATAGCGACATATCAACATTTAGTTTGATCTATGATTTCAACTTGTCAAAATCACCCGATATGCGAAAATTTTACATGTTAGATGAAAGAAATTCATTTAGCATTCATGTATATATAAATGGATGGTAGAAATTAAAATATAAATAAATAACTTCCTTCCATCTTTAACATTGAACTTTTCTATCCCTTTGTTTCCACAATTGTCACACCACAAACACTTCATAGTGGAGTGGGAGTTTCTTGTACGTAAAGTGTGTCCTGTACCTTAACAATTGCTGTAAGCTGTAGAGGCTGGTACGTTCTGCATTCCAATGAGAACCTGCAATTGTGAGTGAAGAAAATCTCAGTTTAACTCATACTTATGAAGTGGTCGAACTTCATTGTCAGTTGGTCTATTTTTGTTCTTAACATCCTATTTTTACATAATCTTGATTTGGACTTAAGGGACGTTGTATCTCTCCAAGAAGCACAATTTCTGCTTCAAAATCACCAAATGAGGCTGGAACAGTTGAGTTCAATTACCACTAGAATCATATAGCAAGGTACAATGCCAATTGTGTGGTAGGAGTATGACATTAGCTTCAATGGAATAAAAGAAGTAGAGGTTACTCGCAATCATGTATGGACAGTCTAACCAAAAGAGATTAAGGATTGTACGTATATAGTAGATTGAAAGTAGGTAATGGCAAAGTTTTGAAAATTCTTCATGTTGGCTTCTCTATCATTAAATCTTAGGAAATAATTCCTTCTACCTCGGAAATATTTTGCACGTGTCTACCATTAATAAAAAATTAAATAACATATCTAAATATATCAAAGACAATGATGTCATTGCTAAATTTTCTGTTAAGTGTCGTGTGTTCAACAACAGTAATATATGGAAGGTTCTATGCAATTAAGAATTAATAAGAGGTTCCATTCTATTGATCCCTAAACGAATCCCTCAACTTCTTATTGCGAAAACAGAACCGACTCCTTCAAGCAAGAGTAGATGTTTCAGAGGTAGAGTTCTTCACTTGGTTCACCAACATCAAATATTTTTTTGTTGACACTTTGTTCAATCAATTCAGAGGCAGCCATGCGTGCTGAGCTCGGGGTGGTGTTGGGGGCTTAATCAAATAAAACAATGGGTCGTTTGGCATGGAGGACGTGGAAGTGATGGCTTTGAGAAATGGGCTTATATCTGAGAAAGAACACAGGTACAGGATTGTGGAGGTCAGATGTGATTCCCTTCGAGTTGTGCATAGTCTTAGTTAGATTTCTTGTGTTCAACGAATGTTGTGATTTTATTGGATAAATTAATCAAATTTCATTTTTCTAGCTCTATCTCAGAGTATCTATTCGCCCAAAACTGAAATGCTTCCATTTCCACTTTCCATAAACTATTTTCATCTAGTCCCAACACACTTGATGTTAAGAAAAGATCTCTAGCGAGAAGGTTGGCTAGAGATTTCACAAGGCTGTGGGCTTGCATCAATGGGAGACTCAAACAAGTATGTCCAAATCAAATGCTTAGCCAATTCCATGCGTCAAAAAAAAAAAAAAAAAATCCTTTCTTCTATTCTTTTGATCTTCCCATTCATTTCCTGCTGTAGGTCCTTCTTCCCCTAATTCTTTCCATTCTACCAATGAATTTTCTATAATAATCCGTAAATCTAGATTGACTAATTGTTCTCATAGCACCTACACCAGTTTAGCAAAAGATTCGTTAGAATGCGACCAACAAGAATTTTTATTGAAAATAGGATTTTTAGGAGATTGAGAAAAATAAAAAAAACTATATATTGTTATAAAAGTGAAGAAAAGAGAAGAGAATAGAGAGAAGTCAATAGACTTGTGTGTATTTTATTAAGGACCAAAATCCTGTATTTAAAGGGCAGAATCAGAGATACAACAATGATAATTTCTAGGGCTACGGGGTATAATTGTCATTCACCTCTAACCCTAATAAACTTTCCTTTTACAACACTCCCCCCTGAATAACACATTACAAAATATCTGTATCGTTAAAATCTTGTTTGATAAAAACCCAATGGGAAAAAATCAAAACGAAGGAAAAAGAGTACAGTTATTTTGGAGTACTAAAAATAAATGTCGCCTCATTAAAACCTTGTTAAGGAAACCAGTGGGACAAAACCTAAGCGAAGGAAAAAGAGTACAGCTATTCCCCTGATGTTGATCACTGAAAATCTTTCAGTCGACGCATTCCAATCTTTTGAACTAATTTCTTGAATATAGATGTTGACAGTCTTTTTGTGAATAAATCGGCTACATCGTCACTTGAGAAAATTTGTTGGATATCAATGTCACCATTCTTTTGAAACTCATGTGTATGAAAGAATTTTGGAGAAATATGCTTCGTATTGTCACCTTTGATATGACATCTTCTGAGGTGTGCAATACAAGCCGCATTATCTTCATACAAAATTGTTGGACTATCCTTTATTGAAGTTAATTCGCATGATACTTGGATATGATGGGTCATGTTTCTCAACCACATACATTCTGAGTCTGCTTCATGGATTGAAATAATTTTAGAATGATTTAAGGATGTATTTGTCAATGATTGTTTCACAGATCTCATGATATAGCTGTTCCTTCACGTGTAAATACATAGCCTATTTGTGATTTAGCTTTATGTGGGTCAGATGGATAACTTGCATATACATATTCCACTAAAGCAGATCTCGAACTTTTGAGAATAAAATATCCCAAATCAATGGTACCCTTTAAGTAATGAAAAATATGTTTGACACCATTCCAATGTCTTTGAGTTGATGTAGAGCTATATCTTACAAGAAGATTTACATAAAAATCTATGTCGGGTCGAGTGCAATTTGCAAGATAAGTTAATACTCCAATTACACTGAAATATAGTACTTTAGGACCAAGAACTTTTTCTCCATCTTCAAGTGGACGAAATTGATCTTTATTCACATCAAGTGATGGAATAACCATAGGTGATGCCAATAGATGTGCATTATTCATGTAATAAAACTTTTTTCTGAAAATGTAGATTGGTGAACAAATAATCCATCCGCGAAATGTTCAATCTGCAATCCAAGACAAAATTTGGTTTTATCCAAATCCTTCATCTCGAATTCATTTTTCAAATAATTAGCAGTTTTCTTGAGCTCTTCAAGAGTTCCAATTAGATTCAAATCATCGACATAAATTGCCACAATTGCAAATTTACTATTTGTTTTCTTTATGAAAACACATGGTAGACATCATCATTTTTATAACCTTCATTTAACAAATATTCGCTAAGGCAATTATACCACATGCGTCCGGATTGTTTTAATCCATATAATGATTTTTGCAATTTAATTGAGAACATGATTCTCGATCATGTATCGTTTGTTCCTGGCACCTTAAGTCCTTCAGGGGCTTTCATATATATATGTCACTATCAAGTGAACTATACAAATATGTAGTTACTACATCCATAATGTGCATATCAAGCTTTTGTGACACAATCAAACTAATTAAAAATTTAAAAGTGATAGTGTCCATTACGGAAGAATATGTTTCTTCATAATCAATGCCTGGTCTCTTTCGTACAAAAATCCATTTGTATCTAACAGGGATTATATTTTCAGGTGTTCGAATTATAGGTCCAAACATTTTTCGTTTCTCGAAAAAATTCAATTCCGCCTGTATGGTTTCTTTCCATTTTGGCCAATCATTTCTATTTTGACAGTCTTTAACCGACTGTGATTCAAAATCCTCATTTTGCATAATATCAAAAGCCACATTAAAGGCAAAAATATTCTCTATAACAACATTATTTCGTTCCCATAATTTATGAGATAATATATAATTTATTGAAATCTCATTATTTTCGGATATTTGTGGTTCTTCGGAACCGTATTTTCAATATCTAATTGATCAATACTTTCTAATATGACTTCTTTTGAAGTTTTTGATTGATTTTTCTCATGTACTTTTATTTTTCGAGATACAAAGTCTTTTGAACCAACTGGTCGACCATGCTTCTGGAGTATTGAGATTCATTTATTACAGCAGATTGTCCTACAGGGACATCAATTTTTGCTGAAATATTTTCTGCTAGAATATATGACTTTGTCACTTTTCTTGTGTCAACAAATACATCAGGTAATTGATTTGTAACTCTTTGCAAATGAATGATTTTTTCAACCTCTTGCTCACATTGATTACTGCGAGGATCAAAAGGAGATAGAGTTATTTCATTCCAAGTAATTTTACCTTATTTTTCAAGATGTAATTTTTTTCCTCCCAAAATTGGGAAAGTCAATTCATCAAAATGACAATCTGCAAAACGTGCAGTAAATAAGTCATCCGTTAAAGGCTCAAGATACCTAATAATTGATGGTGAATCAAAATTCACATAAATCTCAAGTCTTCGTTGGGGACCCATTTTATGACAGTATGGGGGGTAAGATAGGGATTTGGACAGCACAACCAAAGACCCGTAGGTGAGAAATATCAGGCTCATAATCAAATGCTAGTTGCAAAGCTGAATATTGATAATAGGCAATTGATCTAATACGAACCAATGATGCAGCATGTAATATGACATAACCCCAAACAGAAGTTGGGAGTTTTGTTCTCATAAGTAACGGTCTAGCAACGGAACTAAATGGTCAATTATAATCCCGATTGACATACAATAATTATTGAAAGCTTGTGATCTAAATTCTCCAACATTGTCAAGGCGAATAGTTTTAATTGAGTAATCGAAAAATTGCACTCGTAATTTTATAATTTGAGCAAGTAGTCTAGCCTACATTCCTAGTGGAAAGTAGGCAAACGTGTGACCATCTAGTAGAAAAATCAATTAATACCATAAATAACGAAATGGTCCACATGGTGGGTGTATTGGCCCACATATATCTCCATAAATTCTTTCCAAAAAAGTTGAAGGTTCAATGTTGACCTTTGTAGTTGAAGGTCTAATGACTAACTTGCTTTGCGAACAAGCTACACATGGATAATCATTAGGTAAAAGAATTTTCTGGTTCTTTAAAGGATGTCCATGTGAATTGTTTATTATTTGATGCATCATTATAACTCCTGGATGTCCAAGTCGATAATGCCAAAGAACAAAGCTTTTTGGGTCAACGAACTTCAGGTTCGCGACATTATTTGATTCAACCATTTTTATAAATATATAATACATGCCAGATGGGAGTGTATAAAATTGTTCTTTTATCTGCTTCTGATCAGATACAAAAGAGGTTATGTAAACATATTTAGTACTATTTTCTTGCATTGTCTCAATATGATATCCATTGCAACGAATATCTTTAAAACTACGCAAATTTCTTCTGAATTTGCTAGAATAAAGTGCATCATCACTATATAATTTTGTATTATTTGATAAAATAATACAAGCTCTTTCGGAGCCTTCAATTAAATTCGATGCACCTAATATTGTATTGACATTATTTTCTTTCAATGTTAAGTCCAAAAATTATTTTTTTGTTTTGAAGAATAGTATGTGTAGTTGTACTATTAATCAAGCAGGTGTCTTGACAATCCATCATGAATCTATCAATATAACAAAATAGATATATTTAAAAAAAAAACTTGAATTCAAATTTAAAATGATAAGCATAATTAATACTATGAAATTAACGATACATAATAAAATTCAAAATTTTTGCGAAAAGTAAAAACATGTTTGAAACTAAATTTCTAAAATAAAGAGAATTACTAGAAATATAAAAAAATAAACTAATCTATATTTTCCATCACACCACCCCAATCAAATGGTCAATATTTCCATTTGGATCAGCAAAGAAATTGAAGACATTCAAATGAGTTACATCAATTAGACCACCATAGTCAGAAAAATTTATCTCCACCTTTTCTTTTTCCTTAATTGATTTTTGATAGAGATCCACAAGATGTTTTGCCGTACGATAAGTACTCGTCCAATGCCCTTTCATTCCACATCTAAAGCAAATTTCTTCGTGTACCCTTATAAGTGTGCTACTTTTGTTTACTTTGTACCTTTTGAAATTGTTGCCTGTTGTTGATGATTTTGTTGATTATTTCATCCATGGTTTACTCCGCATGTACGTTCGTGTCCACGTCCATGTCTACGTCTATGTCTTGATATTGCATTTGCTTTAGGCAATGCAGTATCATTTGCTTCAGGCAATGGTACAGAACCAGTTGAACGTAATCCATAATTTTTCATCAGCAGTTCATTATTTTGTTTAGTAACAAGCAGACAAGATATAAGTTCTGAGTATTTTTTAAAACCACGCTCGCTATATTGCTGCTGCAGGAGCACATTCGAGGTGTAAAATGTGGAAAAAGTTTTCTCCAGCATGTCTTCATCAGTGATTTTTTCTCCACACAATGTTAATTTTGAACATATTCTGAACAATTCAGAATTGTACTTACTAACAGTTTTGAAGTCTTGCAAACGAATGTACATCCATTCATAATGGGCTTTGGGGAGGACTGTAGTCTTCCGATGATCAAATCTCTCAATTAATTTCTTCCAAAGAACTTGTGGATCATTTTCAGTGAGATATTCAATTTTCAACCCATCATGAAGATGATGACGAAAGAAGATGAGTTCTTTTGCACAATCTTGCAGGGATTATTTGTTTCCTTCTTTTACTGTCTCTTCCAAACCTTTTGAGACAAGATGAATATCAGTATCGAATACCCATGATAGATAATTTTTGTCAGATATATCAAGTGCAGCAAACTCGAGTTTCGTGATGTTTGCCATTTGATTAACTACACAATAAAATAAAAGAAAATATAATTAGTTTCAAAGAATATGATTAAACATCATATAATAATTAATCAAATAGTAAATATCAATATAACATAAGTTACGTGTTTTTCTTCAAGGATAAACATTAAAATTATATGTTCTTTGAAACATATGCTACTTCAAGAGCACGTATTTTATTATTATTTCTTCAAGATTAATACGTCAATATTCTTTTGAAATATTGAAAAATATAATTTATACTTTTCGGGAGCAAATAATATTCTTCACGAATATTAATTATAATATTGTGCTACTTAAGGAGTATCAACAAACTATTTCTAATAAATAGATCTTTGATTAATATTCTTCTAGAATATTAATTATAATGTTGTGCTACTTCAAGAGCAATAATATGATAGAATATTAATTTAAAATTTATGATAGAACAACACAA
The DNA here is from genome assembly GCF_002742605.1 of Olea europaea var. sylvestris. Classification (NCBI taxonomy): domain Eukaryota; kingdom Viridiplantae; phylum Streptophyta; class Magnoliopsida; order Lamiales; family Oleaceae; genus Olea; species Olea europaea. The sequence goes on from NW_019229002.1 coordinate 590,663, forward strand.
ATATATAATCAAGTTAAAGAATATTAATTACCATGCAAATAAAGAATAATTACCAAATAGATTGGATATGAATTTATATTTTTAAATTAATTACCAAACATGTATTAAAAAAAATCTTAAAAAGATGTGTTTTATAGTTATTCTTCACCATAAACATATATTTTACATCCATAAAAATTTAAAGAATGAATTACATCAATTAATACATCTAATGCTACACGTATACATGAATTAAAACAGGGTGTTCAATTTTTTTTTGCCTCAAATTGACCTAAAATTACACGAATTCAAATTCAAAAATTGAAAATATGCAGTAGTGCTGCATAAAACCATGTATTAAAGATGAATTCATAAGCATCTAATGATTGCCATGACATAAGCATATAATGATTGCTACTTCATGAAATTGATTGCCACATATTAAAGATGTAAAATCAAAAGGTAGAAATTGATGAATTGTAGTGGACAAAGCAGCCTCCAAATTTTGATTGGTACCATGAAAAAAAATTGGACGTGAACTGGACGAAGTTGAATTAATGCATACGTATAGATAGAATTCACTTGTTGCTAAATTAATTTTGATACACATGATTATGTTTATAAAAATTATTACCTTCTAACTAATTTACTTTGATTTTGAGATAATCGTGTTGATAACATGTTATAAAATTGAAGAAAAGAGAAGAGAACAGAGAGAAATTAATAGACTTGTGTGTATTTTATTAAGGATTAAAGTCTTGTATTTATAGGGCAGAATTAGGGATACAACATTAATAATTTCTAAAGCTGCATGAATATAATTGTCATCCACCTCTAAACCCTAATAAACTTTTCTTTTACAACATATATCTATTTTTTCTCTATTTTTGATTATATAAATAAGACATAAGACGAAATTCATTTTATTTTATTTTCCTAATTTCATGAAAGGAAGGGAAACAAAGAAGCCCACAATATGGCATATTTCTTTTTACCAGAATTACACTCATCAGTTATCCAGTCATGTCCCTGAATTATTCGCCTATACCCAGTTTCATTTTGCGTCCTACCACTTATTTTCATACCCTGGAAACCAAATCAAAATCTGAGATTTTGAATCCCAAAGTCTACTACACCATTGCCATTGTAAATCCCCACTTAAATCAAGTGAACCCAATCCAATCGTCGAAGCCTTACTTGATACTAAGTGGAAGCAAGTCGAGTACTCTGCCCTAGTAAATAACATCACTTTGGTCCTTGTGCCTTAAAATGATTATATGCATGTTGTGGATTTTTCAAATTAAGCATAAAGCTAATGGAACTATAAGTGAAGGCGTTGAAAATTAAATCCAAACAAATAACTTCCTCTGATTTCTAGTTGACCTTTTACATGAAGTGGTTCGACAATTGTTGAATCTTTAAACTAGCATTTCGTAATTACCGATTAGAAGGATTTATTCTTAGTCCCACAAACACTTCATAGTGGGGTGCACTTTCTTCCAAAATTGATTCAAATCCTAGAGAACTAAGCAGCCAGCGTCTCAAGAATCATATTCTTTGCTTAATATCTACATCTTTTCATCTTTGAAAAAGCATCTTCTTGATGTAAAAGCTTGTAAATGTCACATCAGCACGCAAAATTAAAAGAATATGGACAAATTCCTCCCAGATATGTCAGCCTCAAATACGTAAAAAACCATATAAAAAATCCTCAGGCCTTCATTTCACCTTCCAGGATTCTGTTTTGTTAATCATCTGATAGCACCATGAGTGGCACCTATGGTAATTTTACGCCACGAGAAAATCAGCAGCGTGGATGGGATGAATGGAACGTTTGGCAACCATATCTAAGTGACTCTCGTCCAGCATGGAGATCTCCGGTTAGTGCTCCCACAAATTTGGATTTTTTCCTTTCCAGAATTTTCTTAGCTACATTTATCATGGTGTGATGATGATTTTCTCAAAATATATACAAAGAAACTAGTAATAGAAAAATACTTGTATCCATTTTATACGGTCATTTTATACAGACTCTGGTCTGGCAAGAAGAAATCTGTTTAGTATCCTACATCTTTAAATACTTTGTATCCATGAAGCAGCTAGTAAAAAAACAATTGTTATTGATTTAAATTCTTCCAGCGTGTTTGCTCTAAAGCAAAGCTTCATTGTTTTGATCTGTATCTAGTATCATCAAGCACCTGCACCAGATCCATGGTGGTTGATTGAGGACAGACCGACAGGACGACCTTCTGGCTTAGCCAGGTATGATCCCCTGCCTTGTGTACCAAGTTTAGGATTTAAGAATAGGAATAATCGTCCTTTTTGTGTTAATCAATAATAAAGATGCAACCTGGAAATGTCGTAATTAATCTTGATTTGTTGCAAATTTCCAGAAAACCAGAAACAGTATATTTTTTTTTAATTTTTTTTTTTTTTGGTTGGAAGATCGTGCACCAACATTTTTTCCCCCATAGCCTCAATACAACTACGACTGTTTTACACCATAAATGAACTAAAAATTCTGTTCAAAATTGTTCAAATAAGTTTATCTGAATCTGATTAATCAGTACTCAAAACTAGATTTTAACAAAAAGAAAATCAACCAGAATGAAGGATAAAAGCATAAGAGGGTGATCGAATAAAGATAGATTGATGCTAACAAAAAGTCCACTTCCTTTTGCAGTTCTTCATCACCAGCGCCTACGCATTCTCCTGATTTATTTCTAATTGGGAATGGCACATCAAGAAATACCTATTCGACGCACAGACAGCCAGTACCTGATTCTCCTCCAAGCTACTACGAACCACGATACTCACCAACCTCTGAGCTGGAGTCGAACTTTACAAAAGAAGAACAAGAAAAGGCCTTGAATAAGCTGAGAAAAGTAATGATTAATCCGCATCTGAGTAATATAGTGAGGAGAATGGAAATGAAGTATAAAACCGATGGCAAAAACCAACCCAGCGGAAGTGGTAACTTTCAGGACGACGATGGTAAAAGGTGCGCCATTTGCTTGGATGATTTCGACTCTAAACAGTATGTGATGCTCACTCCGTGCAATCATATGTTTCATGAGGAATGCATTGTGCCATGGGTGAGGAGCCAAGGGAAGTGCCCTGTTTGTAGATTTGTGATTTCTGAACGAAATGCATCGTCCCAAAACAATAGCAGGCGCGTTGCACTTGAACGGGATTTGATGTCAATTATATGGGAATTCAGAGCTCTTTAAGGAGAAATCGCAGACAACCTAATGACGAACTGAATGTTCATCTGAAATGAAAGGAAAAATCGATAAAAATGTCTGATACATATGTTAAAATACCGGCTAGTTGCCATTGTGATTCCTGTCAAAGATTTACAGCTCCGAAAAATATGAAAGTAGTATAAGCAATAATTATTTTCAGTGTGATTTTCACGAGCTTTTGAACCACCTCATAGAAAAACTTAAACTGCTAAGAGTGAAGACAAACTTATTTATCTAAATGATGTCTTGAGCATGCCCCTCATGTGCCAAATCATTTTTATTTTTTCAAAGATTTGATAGCTAGCAACACTCTTATTCTATGTTTAACTACCTTATGCAAAATTTAAGCTAATAGATGGACGATTAAATCCATCACAAGATCGTTGTTGATACAATTTGTTGAAACTAAAACGGTGTCCGCTTGGAAATCCAATTCGGCAATATCCAATTTGATCCCGTTCCAATAAAAATAGATCCGACCCAAGTAACAATGGAAATTCTACGGAAGGAATCGAAAGATTCCATTTACAGTGACATAATCAAATCAAACCTGACTCACTGGTCGTGCCTCGCTCCAATCTTGTTCCTTTTCTACTTCAGGAAAAAGTATTTGTAGTATAAATTTTCTTGCTTCACTTTCATGCTTTCTTTTCCGGTTTCAAAAGTATTTAAATTTAAATTCAAATAAATTATTCTAATTATTGATTTAAATGATTGAATATAAAACTAAAATCCTAAAATCAAATTAAAATTTGGCTTTATAGCTAGACTAGGCAACCAGTTAAATTTTTAATGAAATCAAACTCAACCAAATAGTCGAGTCCGGATCTAGTCGAGTTCAAATAGTTTGTGAATATATATATATAGTAAAACCCTATAAAACAACAATGTTGGACCCGAAATTTTTTACTAATTTATCGATAAATGAGTACTTATTAATTTATAGAGTATTTTATATTTTTATAACTTGTATTTATATTTAACCTTAATACATGTAGAAAATTTAACAAAAAGAACATTGAATTTGGTGAAATTAAAAATTTGGTCTTAGAGAAAACATACAAGACATGCACACACGTGCTGTTGACCTCAGAAAATATTGCCAACAGATGTCGGATCCACTCGCGCACACGTGAGCGAAAGTCCAACACATTAAGACACGTGGACTGTCTAAAACGGAAAGATCAAGTGCGTGGGAGTAATTCAACGGCGTGGGACGAGAGCGTTTGGAATCCGGCGGGATTGTTCGTGGATCGATTGTACAATAATTACCAATCGGTGTTTGTGAATGTGTATGTAAATATGCGTAAATTCGTATTGTGTTGCAAGATAATAAGAAAGAGAGAGTAAAGTGTGGTTTCTTGTATTGATTCTTGCATTAGCCCTTCTATGTGATACATGGGGGAGTATTTATAGTGGTACATGTAAAATGGTAGCCCTTGGACGAGGTGGCACGTGGCCTCATCTCTTTAGCTTAAACGTCTAATTCTAGACATCATCCTTGACTAGCTAGCTTGCTGCGCATTTATTGCCTATGTAGAACCCCCATACTAGTGATAAGACTTAACATTTATACTTATGACAAACGTCCTATCAATTATTCAAGTAAGATCTTTATGCAGAAGATCTCTTGGGAAAAGTGATCATGGAAGATGCTCCTTTATGGTTCCGAGGCTTCTGCTTCGGCTTTAGGGCTTTGGCTACTTTCACATGGCCTCGGTATATGGGTCTCGGAAGCTTCAGAAGAGGCTAATATATATGAGCCTCAGCATATATTGGCATAGGCATCTGTCGACCATGGTTGGAGGGCCTCGTTTATGCAAATCACCTCGGCTCCAGTGCCACATGGTTCGGCATGAGTTGGCTGTGGGCCCTGATGGGTTACCCAAGTGTGCAAACACGTAACAATAGTCCCCCAAATCCAAGTATAGTCATTTATGTAATACGAGGACTTCGGTGAAGTAAAGTTAATTAGTTAAATCGAAAGAAATTTTTGAACCCTAAATAATAGTCCCCCAAGTCCAAGTATAGATATTCATATCATGGTTGGAGTTAGAAATATGCTATGGTGTTCTGCTGAGGAAGCCGAGGTGGTTGAGAACTGAACCTGCGAGGCTTGATGGCTGAATGATAAAGAGAAAGCTGAGGTGGTTGGTGGAAACCGAACGGGGCTTTATGGCTGAATGATGAAGAGGAAGTCGATGTGGTTAAGAATCAAACATGGGAGGCTTGATGGCTGAATGATGAAGAGGAAGCTGAGGTGGTTGAGAACCGAACCTACGAGACTTGATGGCTGAATGATGGGAGGAAGTCGAGGTAGTTTGGGAAACCGAACTTGCGAGGCTTTGTGGTTGAATGATGAAGAGGAAGTCGAGGTGGTTGGTGGAAACCAAACCTGCGAGGCTTGATAACTGAATGATGAAGAAGAAGTCGAGGTGGTTGGTGGAAACCGAACCTACGGGGTTTTATGTTTGAATGATAAAGAGGAAGCCAAGGTGGTTGAGAACTGAACCTGCGAGGCTTGATGGCTGAATGATGGAGAAGAAGCTGAGGTGGTTTGGAAAACCGAACCTGCGAGGCTTTATGACTGAATGATGAAGAGGAAGCCAAGGTGGTTGGTGGAAATTGAACCTACGAGGCTTGATGACTGAATGATGAAGAGGAAGTTGAGGTGGTTGAAAACCGAACCTACGAGGCTTGATGGCTAAAATCTGAGGCACGTTGACAATAATTGTTCCTCGACAGTTGTGCCAATGATTTGATGTTTTACGCATATTTTCGAGGAAAGGTGGCTGAACCGTTAAACTTCCAAGGCGCCTGCTGTCGTCGAACTAAAGTTGTAATCATGAGAATAGCTGGAGCTTCTAGAAGCAGACGCATTGGGGGAGGTGTGTGGGAGACACGCTTAAATCTGAGGCATAGGTTTGAAAAATCATTTGAATACTATGCCTCGAATTTGATTTAGAATGAAGGGTCTAGATTGGATGGGCTTTGAACAAACGGTTGGAGTTCGTCTTGGCCCTTTATAAAAGGCGAGAGACCCCCATTTTTCTGGATTTTCTACCTTTGCAATCTGATTTTTCTTCCAAAGCTTAAGTTTTCCAGCGTTGAAGCTGTTTGTTCCCTGATTTTTCGTCACCATTCTGTTGGCGTAGTTATTCCCGTAGGTATTTTCACAGAAAATCCCTTCTATTGCGTTAATAGTCCTTTCTGAAATGGAGTCTACCTCGAGTAGGAAGTTGGTCACTGTCGTGTCATTCGGTCAGGGGGCTAGTTACAGGGGGACTCTGAGATTGAGCATTATGCTATGATCGAGGAAGTAGTATACTACAGTGAAGAGTGGGGGACGTCTAAAGTCCCTTCGAATATGACATGGAAAAGGCTGGAGAAGATTAGGGAGAGGTACTCTGTACCTCATTATGCAGAGATGTTAGTACCTGAGACCCATGAGTGAGCTTGCTATCCGAGGCCTGGATGCGTGGCGGTGAGCGAGTACCTGTTTAAGGTAGGTATGCGTCTTCCTCTGCACCCCTTCTTCAGGGCGGTGCTGAGGAACTTTATATTTTCATCGACCCGGGTTCTACTAAATAGGTGAAGCCAATTGGTTGGCTCGTACTTCCTATGGAAGGAAGTGTCACTTGGGGAGGACATGCCTCTCCACATCTTCATGACCCTATTCCAGCCTAGGGTAATAGGTAAGTAGTCAAGGGGGTAGTATTACTTAACTCCTTGGGGGGCTCATGCACCATTTGTGGTGGGGCTGCCTTCTTCCATTAAGGGGTGAAAGGAGTCGTGGTTTTGGGTGAGGGGCAGGTGGCAAGCGGTGGAGGAGGACACAGCCCTGGATTGCACAATATCGACCGAGTACTACGAAGCTCATGAGTCTCCCAGCCTAAGTAGTTTGCATTTTGTATTCAAATTTCTTTTTCTAACTATTGAGGCTTCCTTTGCAGATAGCAATACGAGGTTTGAGTTGAGCAAGGAGGAGTTTGAATTGATAGAGAACATTTACAAGAGACCTCTGAAGCTTCGCCACTTCAACCACCTCATCGATCGAAGTCGCTACTTCCTTGATTTTGAACTGATGGCCTCCAAGGGTAAAAAACTCCTATACTTGTGTATTTCTTGCTTTTTGTTTTGATACTGATGCATTGACATGTTCTGCAAACAAATTCAAGAGGAGAGAATACCCAGCCCCTGACATGGCCTCTATACTTAAGGCCACATCCACTGTGGAGGCGAGGCCCCTAAAGCCAGGGTCGACTGGTGCCAAAGAGGTTCGGGGCAGTGTCGAGCACCTCTCTAAGGACAGCAGTTCAAGGGCTCCCAAAGAGGGGACACCTCAGTGGTCGAAGAGGGCCAAAGAGCTTTGGGGGAAGGAGAAGGTCCCCGAGGAGCAGAAGAAGAGGAAGCTGGTGCACGTCACCAGCTCGTCAGGAAATTTCGGGACCTTTGTGTCTTATGAAAGCAAAAAAGTCACTCAGCCAAAGCTTCTTGAAGCCGCCTCGAAAGCGGTAAAGATTGAAATGGTTCGATGAGCCGAGGATGAGGAGGCTAAGGAAGAGGCTGAGAGGTGGGAGGGACGAGGTCACCAAGCAGAGGCCTACGAGGGTGCAAGGAAAGTCTCCGAGCTTCCTTGCTGGAAGAGAGGAGGTTCTGGCTCCACCTTTGGTGGAGGCTCTACCACCTAAGATCCAAAGTGCTACAGAAAGCTTTTACAAATTCTGGATGGATCAGTGATAGTTGCATGCCTCCTTATGTGACGCTATGGACTTGACAAGGGTCCTCGTGAGCCAAAGTGTGAGGACCTTTATCCTCGAATTGGAGTGCAGGGAGGCTCTTACTGACTTTCAAACGAGGACCCAGTCCTCGGAGAAGAAGATGTCCTCCCTTGCAGAGGAGCTAAAGGGAGCTAGAGCCGAGGTAGAGGAAACGAGGGCCCAAAAATTTGAAGATGCGGCCAAGCTGGAGTCTGCCTTGGCCCAGATCGAGGCGTTGAAGAAGGAGGTGTATGAGTCCTAGTGTGAGGTGGCCTCCTTGACTAAGAAAGTGGAAGCTTCCAATGACCACCAGAAGGTGATTGCCGAAGCCTTGGAGAAGGCAAACTTGGAGCTAGCTGGGGCCCAAGATGCCTACAAGTTCTTGGAGGGTCAGATAAATTGGTATGTTGATGAAGTGACCAAGGCAAAGGAGGAGGACAATGTGGCGAGGGAGGAGGTGGTGAAAGACTAAATTGCCAACTTTCACAATACTGAGGAGTACAAGGGCTTCAGCCCCTGCTGGAGAAATTATGCTTATGCCGAGATGATGGAGAGGGCTGAGGAACTCTAACCAAATCAAGAACTGTCACAGCTGAGGTCGGAGTTTGTGGATGAAGTGCCTCAAACCCCAGCTGATGAAGCGGTGGAGATGAAGTAGCAGTGGCAGAAGAAGGAAGTTCTGATGCTCAGGCTGCGGAGGCCTCGGCTGCTGAGGCACCTCCATCATTGTCCCAGGCTTAGGATAGTTTTCTTTTCAGTTATTTCTGATGTACTGGCGTCAGGGCCCCCCCTTTTGTAATCTTGATTGAAAATCAATATAATATCTTCTTTCATTTAATGTTGTTTTTCTCCTAAGTGCATTGGCCTCGTCAAACAATTGAATTTAATGTTGATTGAAAAACTAAATAACTTTAACTTGGTATCCTAACTCCAATCACTTGAGCAAGTAAATTGTACGCAAGCCTCATGAGCCATGACCAATATTGGACTTAAGCAAATGAATTGTACTTAAACTTAATAATTGTAACCTGAATGGATCCTAACTGGACCGTGTTTCAGCCGAACTGGGAATATTGCCGTCTGATTCGAAAGGTAGTTCCGTGAAGCTAGTAGTGGTTGAGCCTTGTGAATCAATGGGTATAAAAGTTTGTTTTGTTGAGGCCTTCCAGAGTCTCGGAGTTCAAACGAGGTGGCTCAGAGATGAGACGCTGGCCTCTTTTCCGAGGTGACGACGCTTCTCAACATGGTGGATGGTTCAGTCTTGCTGAGGCTTCTCCCAGTGGCGTTCAACCTCGCTAAAGGAAGGCAAGTGTATGCTCCTCGGAGTTCAAACGAGGTGGCCCAAAGATGGGACGCTGGCCTCTCCTCCGAGGTGACGACGCTTCCCAACATGGTGGATAGTTCAGCCATGCTGAGACTTCTCCCAATGGCGTTCAGCCTCGCCAAAGGGAGGCAAGTGCATGCGCCTCGAATTTTAAACAAGGTGGCCTAGAGATGGGACGCTGACCTCTCCTCCGAGGTGACTACGCTTCCCAACATGGTGGATGGTTCAACCATGCTGAGGCTTCTCTCAATGACGTTCAGCCTCACCAAAGGAAGGCAAGTGCATATGCCTCGGAGTTTAAACGATGTGGCCCAAAGATGGGACGCTGGCCTCTTTTCCGAGGTGACAACGTAATGCGACACATGAATTCAATCATGGATAATTTTATTGAATCATGGAAATGTTACATAAGCTAGGAAAGATCATCTAGCGAGGTAGCACATTCATTGATAATAAATTCAGGGGTGCTTAATGTTCCATGGACGGGGTTGTGCCTTGTCGTCCATGTCTTCAATCCAGTAAGTCCCGGGTCAGATCTCTTCTCTGATTTTATATGGACCTTTCCAGTTCGGGCCCAGGGAACCGGTACCAGGATCCTTTGAGAAGAGGAAGACTCTCCTAAGGACCAGGTCATTGATTCGAAATGACCTTTTCTTTACCTTTGAGTTGAAGTACTTCGTCATCTTTCTTTGATTTGTGCTGAGCTTCAGCTGGGCATCATCTCTCCTTTCCTCAATGAAGTCGAGGTTGCACCTGTGAAGCTCATCGTTTGTTATCTCACTGAAATGCAGACGTCGTGGAGATGGAAGTCCGACCTCGACGAGGCTCATCGTCTCAGTCCCATATGCCATGAGGAAATATGTTTTCCCTATTGGAGTTCTTGCAGTGGTTTGGATTGCCCAAAGAGCCTGTGGTAGCTCATCCACCCAGGCCCCTTTTAACATATCAAGCTTCCTTTTGAGGACGTGCTTGATTGTCATGTTCACAGCCTCAACCTGGCCATTTGGTTGTGGGTGGCAAGGAGTGGAGAAGTGCTTCTTGATACCAAGTTCTTCACACAAACTTCTGACTTTCTTATTGTCGAACTGTTTACCACTGTCTGAGACGATCGAGTAGGAAATCCCAAACCGGCATATGATATTCTTCCACAAGAATTTGGAAGTGTTGGCTTCTGTAATTTTTGCTAGGGGTTCAGCTTCAACCCACTTCATGAAGTAATCAATGGCCACAATTTTGAAGCTCGCAGCTCCTTTGCTTTTTGGTAGAGGACCTATGAGGTCCACACCCCACTTCGAGAAAGGCCAAGGACTGCAGACCAAGGTCAAATCTTGTGATGTTGTCATTAGATAGAAGAGAATTGTTGGCATTTGTCACATTTTCATACAAACTCGAGGGCATCTCTTTTCAAGGTAGGCCAGTAGTACCCCTGCCTCAGTATTATTTTGTGCCAAAGATAGACCTCCAGAGTGGTTTCTGTACGCACCCTCACGGACTTCTCTTAATATGTAAGTAGCCTCTTCTCCTCCGATGCATCATAAGAGTGGATAGGAGAAGCTCCTCTTATAGAGTACATCGTCAATGAAGAGGAAATGGGCTGACCTCCTCCTTAGCTTGTACGCCTCATGCTTGTTAGTGGAAAGTACCTGGTCCTTGAGGTATGCCATGATAGGCTGCATCCAGGTAGGAGTTCCATCGACCCACATCACATTGGGGGCCTCAGTTGACGGCATGAGGAGGTGTTATATAGGGACTACTGTGAGTAGTTCGGAATCTTTGCTACTTGCAAGTTTGGAGAGTGCATCTGCATGTGCATTTTCGATGCGGGGGATCTGGATCAACTCAAACTTTTCAAAGAATGGGATGAGGTTCATCACCATTTTCAAGTAGGAGGCCATTGTTTTGTCCCTGGCTGAGAAGTTACTGTTGACCTGGCTAACGACCAGCTGGGAGTCACTACTGATGAGTAGTCTCTTTACTTGCATTTCTCTGGCTAACTTGAGGCTTGCAAGAAGTGCCTCGTATTCTGCTACATTGTTAGTTGCCTTAAACCCGAACCTCACTGTCGAGTTCAGCTTGTGACCTTTCGGGCCGATGAGGACAACTCCGGCACCTAAGCCGGTGTCCCCAGCCGACCCATCAATGAATAAGTTCTACGTAGGGGGCTCGGCTTGTTCCATGATTTTATCTACCTCGGGTAAGTTAGCGAATTTTGCCACAAAATCAGCCAAGGCTTGGCCTTTGATGGCTGCCCTAGCCTTGAACATGAGGTCAAATTCACTTAGCTCCATAGCCCATTTCAATAGTCTTCCTGAGGCATCAGACTTTTGGAGTACCTGCCTTAGGGGAAAGTTTGTCAGCACATGGATGGTATGGGCTTGGAAGTAGGGTCTCAACTTTTTGGAGGCCATGATCAAGGCCAAAGCAAGCTTCTCCATATCGGGGTAGCGGGTTTCCAACGATTGGAGTGCTTTACTTGTATAGTAAATGGGGAGCTGGGTGGTCCCCTCTTCTCAGATTAGAACCGCACTGATGGCCTCATTGGAAACGGCCAGATACAGCTGTAGAATTTTATCGGGCTTCAGTTTGGAGAGGAGGGGGGCCTGCCCTAGGTGCCTTTTCAAGCCCTGGAAGGTTTTTTCACATTTCTCATTCCATTGGAACTTCTTCCCAGCTTTTAACACTTTGAAAAATGGGAGGCATTTCTCTGAAGCTTTGGAGACGAAGCGGCTAAGTGCGGCCACTCGCCCAGTCAAGCTTTGCACCTTCTTTGACTTTTGAGGGGACCTCATCTTGCATAGGGCCTCAATCTTCTCAGGGTTGGCTTCGATCCCATGTTGGTTGACCATGTATCCTAAGAATTTTTCGGAGGCGGCGCACTTGAGAGGGTTGAGCCTCATCCTATATCTTCTCAAGATTTGGAAGGTGCTGTTGAGGTGCGTTATGTGGTCCCCAGCTTCCAAACTCTCTACCATCATGTCGTCTACGTAGACCTCCATTGTCTTGCCGATGAGGTCTACAAACATTTTGTGATGAGCCTTTGATATGTTTCTCCAGTATTTTTCAACCCAAAGGGCATCGTCTTGTAGCAGTAAAGGCCTCGGTCTGTGATGAAAGATGTGTGTTCTTCATCGGCCGAGTGCATGAGAATTTGGTTGTAGCCAGAGTATGCGTCCATGACGCTCAATAACTCGTGCCTAGCCGTGGAGTCTACTAGTTGGTCAATCCTTGGAAGTGGAAAGCTGTCCTTCGGGCAAGCTCTGTTGAGGTTAGTGAAATCGATACACACCCTCCACTTGTCGTTGTGTTTCTTCACTAAAACTAGATTGGAGACCCATCTCGGATAGGTGGCCTCTCTGATGAAGCCATTTTGGATGAGCTTCTGAACTTCTTCCTTCAGGGCCTCGCACCTCTCAGGATTGGGGGCTCTCCTTTTTTGTCTATGCGGGGCAACCTTAGGATCAATTTTCAGGTGGTGGCAACTGACCTTGGGGTTTATGCCTACCATGTCCTCATGCCTCCAAGCAAAGATATCGAGGTTCCTACTTAGAAAATCCTTGAGCTTTTCTTTCAAAGTGCTGGATAAGCCCTTGCCCACCTTCAACAATTTGGATGGGTCTTGAGGGTCCACCGAGAAGCTCTCAAGTTCCTCAACTGGGTATGCTTAAGGTTATGCAGGGATCAATCACATCAATGACCAATATTTTCGGATTGGGTGGTGCGTCAATCATTTCGACATCTTTCGGTTCGACGGGAGCATCACCTGGGACATCAGCCATGACAACGTCGGCGATAATTACATGGACGTCTTGGGGCTCTACATTTCTGATGGAGTTTAGATAACACTCTCTTGAGCCTTTTTGGTCGCCTCTCACCATTGCCACCCCATTTTTCGTTGAGAATTTCATGCGTAGGTGGTGAGTGGAGGTGATGGCTCCTAATTCTTTTAGGGCTGGCCTACCCAATACTCCGTGGTAGGCCGATCGACTGTCGACAACGAGGAATTTCTTGAAGTTCATTGTGGTTTGGGGAGACTCCCCCATCTCTACTACGAGTGTGATTTTTCCTCTAGGAGTGATGTTATCTCCGATAAATCTGTACAAAGGAGTGGTGGTGGATATTAACTCATGGTCCAGTATCATCTTGTCAAAGGTGGATCCGAATAGAATGTTAACGGAGCTACCATTGTCAACTAACATTCGTTTGAGCCCATTTCGGGCTATGACTGCTCTTACCACAAGTGCATCGCAGTAAGGGTAGTTAACTCATTCGGTATCCTCCTAAGTGAAAACAATAGGTGGAACTTGATTCCTATGGGAGCTGTTGTCCACAATGTAGCTTGTCAGATGGAGGTGTTTTGCCTTTCGGGCATAATTCCTTTTGGCGTTTCGCGTTTCACTGCTAACATACAGACCTTCGAATATGGTATCCACCTTGTGGATAGGGGCCTGATCTTGAACTTGTCGATTTCTTCAGTGTCTGCACCCTTTCCTGGGCCTTTCTGCATCACGCTCCCTTCGTCGCGGAGAAACATCCCTTTGACGAGGAGTAGCCTCTTCACGCCAGGTCAATTATCGTACCTAGGCAGGGGCCTGTTCACCTGGGGTGATTCATTTCTGTCCCTAGGGGGTTCCTGCCTAGAGCGGTGAGCATAGTCTCGGCAATCTGTTGTGTCGTGTTCATAAGACCAGTGGTATACACAGTATCCAGTTAGGTTATGATTTGACCTATTTCTAGGTCTCGAATCCCAACCTCGGCCTCTCCCCCTACGTGATCCTTACGGAGTTTTCATCTGTTGGGTGTCAATGACTGGGTTGATATCTTCATGTGCCAGTGTAGGAACGGCGTTAAGAGTGGTGGTGACAAGTGCTTGCCCAGAACTCTCATTACCAGCTTGGTTCATTTGGTAGTCCATCAAGTGGGAGGTCGGCCCTTTAGCACGCTGCCTTTGAGGAGGTGGGAGACCTCTACTTGCCCTGTTCCTATACTCAATCAATTCTTCATTGATAATCTCCCATCTCATCATCTCGAGTAGGACATCATAGGTGGTGGGGTCTTGATTTTGCACGTCCCTCCAGAACAAGGTGTTTATGACCTCCTCTCAATGCAGATAACGCCTCACGGTCGGTGACTTGCACACAATATATCATCTCATCGGTGAAACATGATAGGAAGCTTTTTAGGGACTCCCCATGTGCCTGTCTCATGTCTTGAAAACGTTAGATGGGGGCCTCTCCCTCTTTGCTCACAACGAACCTCTTCAAGAAGGTCGTCTTGAATTCGGGCCAACTTCTTATACTCCCAGGTGATAACCTACTATACCAAATTTCAGCTGCTCCGCTAAGTGTTAAGTGGAAAGGTCTGCATTTCACAGCTGAGGTGGTGCCCCTTAGGCTCATGTGAGTTTTGTAAGCATTCAGGTGCTTCTCTGGGTCGCCTCTTCCATCATACTTTGGTATCTTTGGCATAACATAGTGGTTCGGGACCTGTGCGCTCCTTAGTTCCCTTGAGAATGGCAGGTTTTCATCGTCATTGTCCAAGTCACAGGACCTCTACTGCTCATCTAAATCATTTTCATCGGCCTCATACCTTAGTTGTTGGTATGAGATTTCGGGACGGTTCCTAGCCTCTTCCTCCCCTCCTTTGGCGCCTATTTCTAGGCGGAGCAGCACGGGGGGCATTTTCATGCCTTCCTTCCGACTGTTGAGGCATTGGAGGTGGAGGCGGTGGCCTTGTCCATGGCTTGTGATGTTGTTGTTGTCTGAGCCTCGGTTCAGCGAGGCTAATTCTGTCAAATACACTGTCTAACCTCCTATGTCTTTGCTCTTGCTCATACGGAGGTGGAAGTTATCATTGTTCAAAGGGACCTTGGTGGGTCAGCCAGAAGCGTAGTTGGAGGAAACATCAACTTCCACTTCCCTTTCAAATGGCTTTCTACCTCGGCTATAGTCCGGCGAGGTAGCCCTATGGCTTTGAACTTCATCTTCTGCCCTTGAGGGGCGTATGGAGGAATAGGGAAGCCTCCTTGGCCCTGCATTTGGGCCATGAGTTCCTTCATAGTCATGTTTTGGCTAGTAATATCCCTCATATTAGCTGCCATGGCGGCCATTTCTCTTAACAGCCGAGCGTCGCACACATTCCACCCCTTCTATGGTTGTGGTGGGGTGTATGCCAAGCTATTGGGGCAGCTGCTGGACGGGGGCACATCAGCATTTTCTTTTACCCTCCTAGGGGGTGTAACTTCCTTTGAACTCATTTTCTTTGTGTCTTACCCTTCAGATTTTGCTAAGTCGTGGGGCTTCGTCTTTTTCTTTTTCAAGGACAAATCCTTTTTCAAGGGGGATGCCCAAATGCTCCTCTTTAATAAGCTTTCACCACAAGGTTGTTCGTGGTTATGGTATAGCTTCCCACGGATGGCGCCAATCTGTTGACCTCAAAAAATGTTGCCAACAGATGCCGGATCCACCCGTGCACACGTGAGCAAAAGTCCAACACACTAAGCACGTGGACAGTCTAAAACGGAAAGATCAAGGACGTGGGAGTAGCTCAACGGCATGGGACGAGAGCGTTTGGAATCCGACGGGATTGTTCGTGGACCGGTTGTACAATAATTACCAATCGGTGTTTGTGAATGTGTATGTAAATATGCGTAAATTCGTATTGTATTGCAAGATAATAAGAAAGAGAGAGTAAAGTGTGGTTTCTTGTATTGATTCTTACATTAGCCTTTCTATGGGGTACATGGGGGAGTATTTATAGTGGTACATGTGAAATGGTAGCCCTTGGATGAAGTGGTACGTGGCCTCATCTCTTTAGCTTAAACGTCTAATCCTAGGCATCATCCTTGACTAGCTAGTTTGCTGCGCATTTATTGCCTATGCAGCACTTCCATACTAGTGATAAGACTTAACATTTATATTTATGACAAACGTCATATCAATCATTCAAGTAAGATCTTTATGCAGAAGATCTATTGGGATAAGTGATCATGGAAGATGCTCCTTTATGGTTCGGATGCTTCAGCTTCAGCTTCAGGGCTTCGGCTACTTTCACATGGCCTCGGTATGAAGGGCCTCGGAAGCTTCAGAAGAAGCTAATATATATGGGCCTCGGCATATATTGGCATAGGCATCTGTTGACCTTGGTTGGAGGGCCTCGTCTATGCAAATCACCTCGGCTCCAGTGCCACGTGGTTCGGCATGAGTTGGCTGTAGGCCCCGATGGATTGCCCAAGTGTGCAAACACGTAACACGTGCAATAACGAGGAAACATTAATGTGCTTGCATTGACTTCGATATGTCAAATGAAGCATGTGCATTGTAAAAAATTTACTTTGTACAAATTTTAAAAAAGGAAAAAAAAAATATATAGATATATATATATATGTCAAGTGTAGTACGTGCATTGCAAAAATTAGGAATGAAATTGAGTTTAGTTTGAGTGCAAGGAAAAAACAAAATTTTAGATGCATATTTTTGAAAAATAGGTGAATTCAAAAAATAAATATTGTTAAATTAAAATTTTGTTAATTTGTATTAGTATAAATTTTTATGAATTTAAGCAATTATTATATTATATATATGTTGGAATTATAAAGGATTTCACAAAAAATTATTATCTTATGCATTTAACGTAATTATTAATTTAGTAGACTGATCAAAGTTAGGATCGAAGAATTTTATTATTTAAGTGATATTATTAATTTATCAAACATTCATTTATCAAATTTTATTGTATATATAATGAAAAAAAAAAAAAAAAAAAGATTCTTGACGTGGCCTCGTTCCACCTGCAAAAACCTCAAACTCTATCCACAATCTTGATATCAAAAAAGCCTTCAAATCTCATTCACCGCTCAATGAAACATTCAATTGACTGACAAAGTGAATTCTCTTAATTTACTAAAAACTGAGAGAAAAAACAGTGCACAATGAGTGCACTTTCAACACAAATTCATCTTCTCAATCTCCCTTTAAGATTAATTCTTCATGTGAACTGGTCAGTAGTCACTCCATATCTGTGTCTCCTTCAGGTAACTTATAATGCCTTTTTCACGCAGTACGAAACTGTGTAATTTGATTTCCATTTTTAGTGTGCTTTCAATTGGATTATAATCTCCTGCAGTTCTTTTCACCCAAACAGAGTTCATTTGTTAGAGGCCAATTTCGGAGTAGACACTTCCTTAAACTCAGTCAAGCTCGCCGACTAAGAAATAATGCAGGTAAACTGATTTTGTGTATTCCTGAATAGTATGACTGTTCTTCTTTTAAGTCATTATCAACCTTATACTTGCAATCTTAAACATAATCTATATAAGCTTTAGTCGTTTGTCAGTGCACACGAATTTTGCCTTTATGCTATGTTCATTGCTTTATAGATAAATAGAGAGGTTGGTTCAATTCTAGGGCTACTTAGATGCTGCCTATAAAAGGTGAGCATAAGTGCCCTTTAGGACCATCCTAAGGCACTAAGAAATTTTTATTCCAGTCTTGGGTGATACTCTGGTCTCGGTCAAGAGCACATATTTTGTCCTCTTCTCATGGTAGTGAATTGATTCTGGAGTTTTTGTGAATTTAGTTATTGTGCTGATTTAGAGAGTTTGTTCCAGCACGAGTTTTGATTGCATTACAAAAATAGGACCTGCCATGATTGGCCATAAGACAATTGTCCATAAATTTGAGTTTTCTCAATTCTTCAATAGTTCTTGGTATTCTTTATGAATTAACGAGTCTCGTTGCCCAGTTTTCAGGTGTTGTTTAGAATCGTCAAAAAATTAGATGGTTGTTTGTGTATTCGTCGTTTTCCTAAATGCCACCATGCATCATACTTTGATTTATGCATAGCATTAATGTTGAACTTTCTGATGACTTTAGGCGCTGTCGTTTCACCAATTTGTGTATTGCCACTAACTGAGGATAATGTTGAGAAGGTATTGAATGATGGGAGGCCTGGCCTAATGGCTGATGGAGGGAATGTGGTTCTACATGAGTTCAATGGTATTAAAGCTCCAAGGAGCTTGTCGGTCGTGCCCAAGTTTCAACAATGACCCTGAAAATGGGGATTGAAATCGACCGCGTGATAAGATCCCAGAAATAGAAGCAGCAGAACAGATAGTTGACACGGAAACTGGTCTCGTGTTGAATGAAGAAAACGTAGAGAAGGTAACGGAAGAACTCTCCCTAAATTTGAAATATTTTTTCAGTTTCTAGGGGAAGATAGACAGTGCTAAGAGATTAAAAGAATACATTACAATAAAAGAAAGCAGATTGTAATGCATAATTGCATCATAATTTTTTTTACTGAATTGAGGATGTCCCCAGGATTGAAAAATCACCATATTTTTCCTTCTGTCTTTTTAGATTCCGATAATTGAATGGAATTTTGTGAAATTCCTTAGCCTTATACAGATAGCCAGGGCAAGCATGTCGAAAGTGACTTGAGCTAGTAGAACTAATAAGTCTGACCATATCAAAATAAGTAGCACAGCCAGTGGCAGAGCCTCACTCTTGAATTTATACTAAAGGTTGGGTACCAAGAAGTCCGATGTATTTTGCAACGGATATCTAAAGATTAAGATGAAGTTGGAGAAAAAAAAAGTGGTTAGAATTATGTAGAAAGGACAAAATATGAAAATAATACTGAAGGTTGGGTACCAAGAAGTCCGATGTATTTTGCAACGGATATCTAAAGATTAAGATGAATTGTGCAAATTTTACACAAAAAAGGGTGGGGGTGGGTGGAGAGAGAGAGTGTTTTCCCTGTTTAGTTACTGCTGCAAAAACAAAACTAGACACTTCATTACAAATGCCATGTTCTATCTTGTGGGGAAAAGATTTCAATTGCAGGAAAACAATAAAACGAGAACTGATTATTTTCTTAGAGATCAACTTTTACTAATTTAGCTTGAATGTTGAATAAAGGATTATTATTTTACTGTTCACTTAGATTGTGATTTGTATTTTACAAACAAAAAAGTTGTACAAATGCTTATGATCCTTCTGGCGTTTCTGTTTTGATTATATTAAAGTCGTAACATAACTTACTCAATATCCAGATTCTATCGGAGATTATACCTTATCTGGGTGGCACAGGTGGTGGAGAACTGGAGCTTGTTCATATCGAGGATTTTATCATAAAAATTCGCCTTAGTGGACCGGCAACACGAGTGATGACAGTCAGCGTAGCTCTAACCCAGAAGTTAAGAGAAAAAATACATGCTATTGCAGCTGTCCAGTTGATATACTGAAATAGTTTCATAAGAAATGAATATTATGAACGAGTAAATTCAAACATTTTCATAGTATCTGTAAAGTTAAGAAGCAGTTCTTGGAGGATAGTGGCTGTGATCTCAATCATCAAACTCCTACACAATTAGTTCTTAAAAACAGTTTGAAAATAGATGTAAATTAAGTCACCAGAAGAAGGTCCATTGCCTTGAAGAAATGAATTCTTTTTGCATTGCAAGATAATTGGCAAACATCTTATACTCTTTCCTCTAGTTATGTCTAGCTCAATGTACCAGTACCAAACATATATATGATGCTCGTACTTGCAACACGAGACTCATTTTGTTCCATTATGTTACTCAGTACTATTTAGTCGAGCATTTTGTAAGCATCAGAGAGATTAATTAGCAGGGCAATTTCAAATATTACTTTATACAAAAGATATTCAGATGGAGAGTTCCTTCATTTTAAGCTCTTTCGCCGGCCTATTCTTCCGTTTCACTATATTTGAGAGTTAGTATTGCACTGCCTCGATCTAAATTTTAAGAGTATGGCCACCAGTGGGCCAAGCCGAGCTTCCCATTAGACGAGAGGGATTGGCTCATTGACCAAGGGCCTGCCCATCACGAGCCAAGCTAGGCTTGCTCTTGAGCATTTCAATTTTTCATTTTAAGAACCCGTTCAATCCTTTTCCGAGGAAATAGTGGCCAACAGCCGGTTGACCTGGCCAATTTTTCAAAGAGGCCTTTGACCAGTTAAAAAAAAAAGGAAGATTATTTAAACCAGTGAAACCAACAAAAATCAAGAGAAACCCTATCTTACCCCTTGCAAGGAAAAGGAAGCAGAAGGCGAGTGGAAAAGTACTGTAGCACAGTCGACCCAGTCACCGACAAAGAAGGAAAAATAGGAGACCCAATTGGTCATTTCTCTCTGAAGAAGGTAAGATTTTTATACAAAAAAAAACCATGTTTTTATTTTTATTTTTGGAAAAAAGTATGATTTATATATAAATGTGTTGAGAAATCCTTATGTAAATGTGGAATTTGGGTTGTTATTGTTTGGGAAGGGGTGGAGATCGCCGAAAATGGAGTTTTCCAACGATCTCCATGGTAGGAGACGGAAGGGGTCGGCTGGGCACGACGTCTGGGCACGCCCAGCCGGCCCGGTCGCCCAGTCAACTGGGCACTGGGCCGGTCGGCCCGATTGACCCAGTTGACTGGGCCGGCCGTTATTTTGGGCCGTGGGCCTTTTTTTTTCCTTCCGTAATTATTGAAGTTAATTAAATAATTATTAATGGCTTATATTGTGTTCTCTAATATGTAATTATTTATTTGAATTGCTTAATTTGAATGTATATTATGTATTTAAAATTATTTATTGTAAATATAAGATGTAAATGTTATATTATTTATCGAAATATTTATTAGTTGCTAATTTAGATTAATTAATTATTTTATATTAAGTAATAGTAAAAAATTAAAAGAAATAATATAATATTAAATAATTAATATATGTAAAGAATTTAAATAAATATTTAAACATTTGTAAAATAATAAAAATAAGCAATTAAATTTGAAAATTAAATTAGCAAAAAAATTAATTTTTTGAAAAGCAATTAAAATAAATTTGTAAATATGAAATAAGCATTATGCGTAAAGAATTAAAATTAGTATTTAAACATTCATTAAAATTAAAAAACTAAATAAAGTGTTAGAAAAATAATTAAAATATTAAAATAAGCATTTAAAAATAAGTGTTACTAAATTAATTTTAAAAAATGAAATATTAAATAAGATATATATAAAGAATTTAAATACATAATTAAAAATTTGTAAATAATTAAAATAAGTTTTAAAACTTCCTTAAAAATAAATAACTAAATTAACTGTTAGAAAAAAATTAAAATAAACAATCAAAATAAGTGTTATTAAAATAATTAAAATTAAGTGTTAGAAAAATAATTAAAATATTAAAATAAACGATCAAAATAAGTGTTATTAAAATAATTAAAATAATTAATTACATGTTAAATAAGTAATATGCATAAAGAATTTAAATAAATATATATACATTTGTGAAATAATAAAAATAAACAATTAAATTAGGATATTAAAATATCAATTAAATTAATTTTTTACAAAGCAATTAAAATAAATTTGTAAATATGAAATAAGCAATATGCGTAAAAAATTAAAATAAGTGTTTAACATTAATTAAAAATGAAAAAGTAAATTAACTGTTAGATAAATAATTAAAATAAGCAATTAAAATATTAAAAGAAACGATCAAATTAGCAAATTAAGTATATGGAAAATAGTAATTTACGTTCATTTTGTTTATTCCGTTATCGGTTGGTTATTGCATCTAGTAACAGTGTGTTAGTATATATTTTTAATATTTTTGTTTATCGAACATCATTTGCATAGGGTTCTAATATTTGAAATTTTGCAGGATGGAATATCATCTGGACGACGCTGTCAGACAGATCCCTGGTAAAGTTACGTCGAATTGTAACTTTACCAGCTTCGCTTTGGTATTAGATTTGTTGGATGACGATCACGCAGACATATTACGTCGATCATGCTTATGGCCATTGTATTCGTTGCATGATGTATAGTGGTCTGGGCAGCTGCTCAATGCCCTGCTATGTCGCTTGTTGAAGTTAGTTGACGGAGACGTCATCCATTTTGATATTGGGGGCAAGGTAGCCACGTTCTTCATATTTGAGTTTGTCCTCGTCACTAGACTGTGATGTACGGACGATGCAGAGGCGAGTGCCTGTGTTCCGAGGAACAAGAGGCTGTTGAATGAATATTTTCATGGACAGACGACGGTTACTCTAGCGCAGTTAGGAGATGCATTAAGGAGATGTGATCGGATGTCTGATAGGCTGAAGTTGGGCTTGGTGCTTATCATCGAGAGCATACTCCGGTGTCATCATAAGAAGACATCGATTGACATTTTCCATTTGGAGGTTGTTGATGATATTGATGCCTTCAACAACTACCCATGGGGCTGGAGATATTTTCTTGATACATTACACGTGTTTAGGAGAGGGTTTTCAATGCCAAAGGGGGATAAGCCCGAGCGCAAGTACGATGCATATGGACTGCCGTTGGCGCTGTAGGTATATGTTTAAATTAATGAATTACCTACAATTTTTTTATTGAATTCTATACATAATAATTGTAACTGTTTCAGATATGGGTGTACGAGACTGTCCCCATCTTGGCCAGTCGGTATGCGAGGAGAGGAGAGACACGCTATCCTCGGATGCATAACTGGCGAGCACAAGACAAACCGCTTGCCAGACAATTATCGGCTCTCCTCGACGATCCTGAGGTACGTATTATACAATTGCTATTTATGTTGTACGCCCTTTTACAATCTGAATACATAGTCATTAACTGTGACATATCAAAATGATAGCTTGAAGTTCTCACTGAATTGGCACCGTCGATCGAGGAGGAGAGTCAGTTTTATATTCGCGAATTGCCTCTTCGTACTGCGCATGACGATCGGATGCCTGAGTCCAGGACGGATCGAGATAGGGTATGTTACTGTGCAGGCCAAGGGTGCTATCACAGTACGTTCTTTCTCCCTTTACCACGGAGGCGAAGAGGAGAAAGTTCGTCGATGGGACGCACCCGAATTTATTCAGGGAGGTGGACCACGCCAAGTGGAGAGCCTTTGAGACAGAGTGGAGAGCACTGCAGCCTGGGTAAGTTTTGTATTTTATATAATTAGTATAGTACGCAGACGCTGACACATGTATACTTCTTATAACTAAAAATTATGTTCTTATTTTTTCAGGGCCAGCAGCACGATTGCTGAGAAGACGATCTCAAATGCTTACAAGTGGTTCCATGGCATCACCACTTCGGGGGTTTGGCTCGCCGACGATGTAAATGAAATAAAAATATTGTTATTTATTATGTACGTTCAAAATCAATTTTTTGAATGAAATTCATAGATTAACTCCTTTCTTTATTGGTGTTTCTTGATGTAGCACATCGACATGAGCATGGATTTGCTACGAGATCGTGCTGAAAGACATCTAAAATCATTCAACATTCCTGGCAGACTCATATTGAACACCGAGTTCATCCGTGCCGTTGACATTGAGTACCAGTCGTTCCAAGCTATGGGTCGCGAGTACACGGTGCCGGAATATATGATAGAATGGGTCGTAGGGATGTGGCCGAGTGTCGGTGGAAAGCCATGGGATGGCTGTACGCATATGTACATGCCAATATGTGTGAATCATCACTATATTGCAGTGGAAATCCTATTCGCTGACTCCACGATGTATGTGCATGACCCCGAGCATTCATGCCTGATACAAGACCAGCTCGAGTAAAATCTAGAGTCGGTGTCTGTGATCGTTCTCATGATGGCTAGACGAGCGAATATCACTGTACATGACAGATTGGCCACCGTGCGGAACACGACGACGGCGAGGCAGCAAATATTGTAAGTGTTTGTAATTTTCTTTTTGCCATTTACATCTTAGGTTCTAACTAAATTTCGATGTGCTAATACAACATTGTTTAATTGTAGGGGTAATTGCGGCATGTTCGTCATCAAGTACATAGAATTTTTGAGTGTGACACATAAGGTTGATGCAATCAACCAGGCATGGATACAAAATTGGAGAAATAAACTAGCATGTGATTTATTTGAATTTAATGGGAATCCGTAAATAATTGTACATATTTTTATATTTATTTAAACATTGTACAGTTCATTCATTTATTTGTAATTACGAAAGAATTGTAAAATGTTAATTATTTATGTAATATTTAAATATTTATTTTACAATGCAGCCTACCGTATAATGCAGTATCTAGAAAAAGTTTCGATTTCAAATAATTAACATAAATAATATGCATAACAAATGAATGTAATGAATGAAATGTTTAAAAAAAATACTAAATCTAATAATTCACATAATTAATATGCATAAATAATTAATGTCAATGTTATAAATAATTACATTGCCAATAGTTATTAAAATTATACATCCGTTACATTGTCATGCAGAGGAATCTGACTTGTATAATATCTTCTAGTATGCCCTGTTTCACCGCACCTACCGCACTTACGAGGCTGGGAAAACTCTTCGATAGATGGTATTCTAGACGTACGTGTACATCCAGGAGTACGTGATCCAACTGCTGGTGGCAACAAGTTATTCAGTGATAGAATGTGGTCGGGCACTTCCACTCGACTTCATTTGGCACAGGAAATATTGTTTCCGCATATGCTGCTCTCCAATAATCAGTCATGTAATACACACTGCATAAGGTGTGTGGTGGTAATCCTCCATGCATAGCGACTGCCACTGCATGTGTACATGGAAAACTCTCAAACTGAAACCGTCTACACGTGCACGTGTTATCATTCAAGTCCACAATGTATCCAAAATTACGTGCACATCTCACGGAGAAGCGAAATTGATCCAATGGTTCTACATATACCTTTCTTGCCACATCTAGAGTCTTAAAGAGCTTATCTTCTTGAGTCGGGGTTAGTACACTTGCACAACTCTGTGATTCCTCACGTCGATCATGAAACCATTATTGTAGCTTGTCACGAATGTTCTCAATCATTGCAAGAATTGGTGACTCTCGATCTTTCTTGAATAAAGCGTTAAGCGACTCCGCATTGTTCGACGTCATCATGTTGTATCGACGTCCTGAAAAATGTGATCGTGCCCAATGTTCAATCCCCATCTCTGTTAGGTACTCCCATACAGCATGCGATTTACTGTCTATTTCGACCATGAACTTATCAAACTCTTCAAAACTGTAGGCCTCTGCAGCTCTCCTAAACAACGCAACGACGTCATTGCCTCGATACCGGGTCTTCAAGTTTCCCTGTATATCGTACATACAATAACCATGATGTGCCTCTGGGAAGACTTCGACGATACCATTTATTATTGACTACCCTCGATTAGTTACGAATGCAAGATTTTCGACATCTCCAATTACTTCCCTCAACTTCGTGAAAAACCAACTCATCGCTACATCATTTTCTCCGTCGACTATGCCGAACGCAAGAGGGTAAATTTGGATGTTCGCATCTTGACATGTTGCAATAATCAACTTGCCCCCATATCTCGCCTTAAGGGTTGTACCGTCGACTAAGATTAGGGGTTGCATTGCATTTCGAAATCCTCGAACACATTGTCCAAGGGCCATAAAGAAATATTTGAAACGATTTTCGTCATCTTTCTCAGTAAAAAATGCTGACCCAGTATTAATTCTTCCCATGTTATAGCAATACCTGGCCAATGTAAATAAAAATAATCATAATTTAGATAATATATTAAATATTAAATGAACAGAAAAATAAACAATTCAATTAAATAATTAATTACATATAAATAAACAATTGAAATTAAATAATTAAAATTTAAAATAACAAAGAAATAAACACTTAAATATTGAAATACCTGGCTAATTTAGCATAACTCTCCTCGGTCAAACCCATCAAATCCTCCAATGCACATTCTTTAGCCTTCCAAGCCTTCTGATAGCTCATGACCACCTCGTACTCTCATTGAACGTCATTAATGATGTCCGAAGGTCTGTAGATCGTTCGTGGATCCTGGAACTTGTGCATTATTTCTCGACCAATGAACCATGATCGGGCCTGCCTATGATCATTTCGACGAATACCCACTTCGCAAGTATGTTCCTGTGTATACTTACGGACTACAAAGAACTCATTCGTGTCCATCTTAGTCACTCGCAAACGCCAATGGCAACTGTCGTTAGCGCAGATAATTGTGTACGTCAACTTGTTTGATTTCTTCACTTTAAACTCGAAGTTATGTTTTAAAGCAATCCGGTGCATAGCTTCTTGCAATTCTTTCTTTGATTCGAATTATTGCTCGACATATACATCTTCATCATCGGGAACTACACGCGAACAATTAGAGGACCGGTTCGGCCTGTGAGCTCCCACCCAACTCATGTCTCCTACGGGATAAAGCAATCAAATCCTCGTTTGTAAATGTGTTTTCATTCTCGTTGTCTTCAACTATCGATGGAATTCTGTGCGTAACAGTGTGATCATGGTGAGTAGCAGTGGTCTCAGGAATAACCACATCATCTTCATGAACAATCATTTACATTATGATTTTCTTCATTTGAAACTTCGTGTTCACCTTCGTGGACATTCTTCCCCAATAAAGTTACGCAAATAGGAGTCGACTTTCGGCCTTGGTTCAATTTAATTAGATGTTTCATTTCTACTTCAGAAGTAACTTTCGTAGGTGAAATTGGAATGATTGAATGCTTATGAAACAAAAATCTCAATTTCATATCGTACTGAGAGGGATCGACGTTAAGTATGTTTTGTATATCACTGTACATTTCTGCAAACGATGTACTCATTGTTATAAAAATTGCTTTAACCCCATCTTCTTCACTCGTCCATTTCCATTCCCACTGAGCTTTTTCATTCATTTGAAATTCACTAAAGTAACAAATTGGGACACATGCTGATGCCATATTTGCCACAAATTAAAAATAAGGAATTAATATATAATTTTTAAATTGTTCATTTCATAATTAATTTAATTTTATACTTTAAATAATTCATTGATTATTTTAATTGTTTCAAAAATATTTATTTCAATTAATATTAAATATTCATTAATATTTATTTCAATAAACATATATTAATGAATAAATAAATTCTAAAATCTGAAAGGGGAGGAGAGGGGAAAAAATAAAAAAAAATAAGCCGGCTCGGATAACTGGGCCGGATGGAAACATTTGGCCCAACTTTTTTTGTCCGTTTCATCTGGAATTTACGCTCAAATTTTTTATTTTTCCCTTTTTCAACGAAATAATGTCTAAATATTTATTTTACAGACACCTATAAATTTTTTTCTGTAAAATATATGCATACAAAGATAAATTTTTTTGTTGTTTTTGCTATAAAAAAATTATACATCTGTGTTTAAATATTGTAAAATTTATCTGCCTTTGTCAAAAAAAAAAAAGATTTAAAGATTCAAACAGTAAATTTAACTAAAATAAAATTAAAAATACGTATTTACACTAACCAATTTTCAGTGCTGACTGTGAGTATTGTTTCTTTGTTGAACCTTTGATAATTTTGAGAGATTTCAATATTCTAGCAGATGGAAGGAAAAAAATTCTTTTTTACTGTATTGGAGAAACTGATAAGTAAAACTGATTTTGAAATTTACGTATGAGAGTAACTGAATTTATTTAAACTTTTAAGGGTATTATTGTCTTTTCAAAAAATTGATATACTTTTGTAATTGTGAAGCATAAATAAGGTCACAATTGTCTTTTTATTGACAAGAGGCCAATGTGGTGAATACAAAAAAAAAATAAAAAATAAAAATGGTCAAACTGGAAAATTGGTTGTTTGACCAAGCCAATTTAAAAAATACCCCATTCTTTTCCTGTGCCACTCGTCGCTCTGAATAATCAGCTCTATATAAGTATGTTTTGGAATTTGTAGAAAAAATTTCTAATTTTATTATTATTATTATTATTGAAGTTAATTTTTTCAAATTGTATGTTTAATCATAAAATTAAGCTCAGTTCTGTTGCTGAATTAGTAAAGATTGATATTTAATGTCATTGGCACTCAAGTTTTTTTGTGGTTTCGACTACTCGGAGATTATAAAATAATTACACAATTTAGTTCGATTTCATTGTAATGAAGTTAATTTGTTTTGATTACTCGTGTAGTCGTTTTTTTTTTCGCACAAGAATTAGTATCAGTTCTGTAGCTGAATTAGTAAAGCTCGATAATTTGACGTCATTGAAACTCAACTTTTTTCGTGGTTTCCGCTAATTGGAGATAATTATAATAAATAAAGCATGTAATCGTTATCGGGTATGCTTGATTCAGCGGTTGGCACAAGAATTAAGTTCGGTTTTGTGTTTTTTTCTTTTCTTTTTTTCTTGCTTTTGGGTGTCTAAACAGTAGAACAGGTAATATGAGATTAGCAGGAGAGGAAATCGATGTTGATTAATTTTTACATATATATATATATATATATTTTAGTTTTTAATTTTTTTTTAATTTTCCCTTTCTAATATTATAGTAAAAAATAATTAGTAGATATTTATTTATTCTTATTAATTTTTTTTGAGTTGGGAACTATGAGGAATTTCTGTATTTGTATTTTAAGGTGGAGATCCAATAATTGTGAACATTATCGTTGCATATTCAATCTAAGCCTTTGTTTTCACCCATTATTTGGAGAATTAAAGAGCATTGAATAGTATTTTTTTTGGAGAACATGTGGTTAAAAAGTAAGGAAACTTTATTGGTTTGTGTGTAGAATATTTTATTATGTGAATGTGTGGTGGAGAATGATAATATGCAACTATAATGTTCACAATTATTGGATCTCCAACTTCACCACGATTTGAATGTTTTGTTGGCCATAAGTTGCTTGATTAATATGAAAGATTCTGAAATATATATTTTTTTCTATCTTTCCATGCTCTGTAGATCATTGGTTTTTATATAATTTTAAGGACGTATTGACATTCAAAAGTTTGTGGTTAATCAAATATAGTGTCTTGGTGCCTTTTCATTTTGGCATTGACATTGGACCTCATAACAAATATATCTGCAAAATATTGTGAAAGGTTTAATTAATGATCTTGTGATGTATGCCTTGAGTATTTTTATGGATTTCAAAAGTTTATATTATGTAGAGGAATTTAAAATGGCTGCAACATCGGCATGTGTAGTATGAAATGGTTTATTACACACAGTACTCGAACAAGTTTGAGCAAGGAAATTTATGGAAAGCAGTTTCTCCAATCGACTCACCTTCCATCATTGAGCAAGACATCGAAAACAGTCACAGTAAGAGCATCAACGGATCAAAGGCCAAATGAAGGAAGAAGAGCCTTTCTAAAATTGTTGCTTGGAAATTCTGGACTTATTGCTTCTGCATTACAAGGCAATGGAAAAGCTTTTGCTGATGAGCAAGGTGTTTTTAACTCAAGGATGTCTTATTCGAGATTTTTGGAGTATCTGGATAAGGATCGGGAGACAAAAGTAGACTTGTTTGAAAATGGAACCATGGCAATAGTTGAGGCTATCTTTCCAGAGTTGGGCAATCGAGTGCAGAGAGTTCGTATACAACTCCCAAGACTCAGCCAGGAGCTCCTTCAGAAGTTCAGAGAAGAATATTGACTTTGCCGTCCACAATGCTTAAGAGGACTCTGGTTCTCTTTTATTCAACTTGATTGGAAACTTGGCCTTCCCTCTTATCTTGATTGGGGTCTTTTCCTTCTCTCAAGATGCTCCTCTGTAGAAATGGGTGCCCTGGTGGGCCAGGTTTTTCCCTTGCCTCTGGTCAATCAAAGGCTAAGTTCCAGATGGAACCAAACACTGGTGTAACATTTGATGATGTAGCTGGAGTAGATGAAGCAAAGCAAGATTTTATGGAGGTTGTAGAGTTCCTGAAGAAGCCTGAGAGGTTTACTGCTATGGGTGCACGTATCCCTAAGGGAGTTCTGCTTGTTGGTCCTCCAGGTACTGGAAAGATGTTGCTAGCCAAGGCAATTGCTGGGGAAGCATGTGTTCCATTTTGATGAGGACATCCCAGTTTTAATTATTTTAGTTGGACTTTTATTTCTTAGTTGGACTTGGGTTATTTTATTTTTATAAACTTGTGTATTGGGCTTGGCCCTATCTTTTAGGTTTGCAATATTTTCAGTATTTAAACCTATTTTACATTGTTATTGAGACGATGAATTAGTTGAATAAAAGTTGGCTGTAGCCTCTGTGCTTTCTTCCCCCGGTTTTCCCTTCTTCTCCTCTCCCCTTTCTCCTTCTTATTTTTTGTTATTCATTCTACATCAAATTGGTATCAGAGCCAAACCTGGTTTTCAATCTCATTAACAGAAAATTGGAGTCAAAATTACCATGGACGTGATGCAAGATGTGCTGTTCAACACCATAACTCCCTGTCCAGAAGGTAACCCATCCATCCTCTCCAACCCACACACAAACATCTAACCCAATACATCATCACACCACCCAACCGCTTTCTGCAACTGCAAATCCCCATAAACCATCTGCAGCAATTCGCCAACGGCAATTGAACTCCCCACATCATATTCTCCACACCTCAAACCGGCTACCGCAAAATCCAAAAACCGTCATCCTCAGACAAAAAAAAAAAAAATCAGCCGCTTTCTTCATCCATTACAGATACTTCACCCAATCCCTAACCCAACTGTGGCAATCAACTGCCGAGTTTTTCCAGTAATGGCCATCCAAGCCCAACTGCCGAAAACAATAATACCGTAACCGCCTCCTCCAAACCCGACCCGATTATCTACGTCTCATCTTCTCTACTAAACCTTAACCCTACAACCGCTGCAAAATAAACGCGACACCCACCTGTAGTCAACCACCATATTATCTTCATCCAAAACCAGAAACGGAACCATCTCTCTAACTACGAATTCTGACTTCTGCTAGTAAATCGGCGCCCCACATCGTTGAGATTCTCCTTCGAGCTAGCCAACATCCCAGACGCCAACTCCCACAGCTTTCAATCGGGTTGGTTTATGAGTTATGGGTTTGGGCTTGATTGGTTTATTAGTTAATCGGGTTGGTTTATTAGTTATCAATTGGGTTTGGGCTTAATTTCAATCGGGCTGATTTATTTGTATCACTTGGGTTTGGGCTTGACTTCAATCGAGTTGGATTTATTAGTTATTGCTTGGGCTTGGGCTTGATTGAGATTTTGAGTGTGATGTAGGCCCAAAATTTGTGAAATGGGCTCATTTATTATTTTGTTGTTCTGATTTTGTATTATTTAAAACAAAGAAAAGAAAAGAAAAGAAAAGAGCAAAAAAAAAATAATTTTGAGAATTTCCAGACATTCTTTTACATGTACATTATTTTCTCGACGAACACGGAATTTTCTATCTTGGTATCTCAGTGCTTAACAGTTCAGAAAGTGGAGGCATTCGACGCTAGGACGACTCAGGCCAACTGAACTCAAGGAGCCTTTGCGCCTATCTATTTTCAGTGACACTGTTACTATATTTTAGAATTGCATCATTTAATTCTTTGTGTTGCTAATATTTTGATAATTTAGCCTTAAATCTATTGGATTGAAATTCACGAGCCGACCCCATTGTTCACTCTTTTACCTCACGTGACTAGACCTAGCATTTGTATCTTTGCTTTTTTATTTTATTGGCATTAGTAGTATTAGCTTGCGATCGAGCCATACGTAATCCCTACAATAAAATAAAATAATAATAATAACAATAGATAAATTTCAGTCACTATTTTCCCTACTGGCACTCGTTGGTTGTTGATCTCAGTAGGCACTTCACCTAACTTGTGTTACCGTGTATGCAATTGCGTAGTGGTCGCGTTACTGCCTCTAGCTCTAGTACTCTTGCCATGGACCCTTCCCACATTGAAGCTATCACCCGACAGTTGGCACAATTACAAAATCAATTAACGGCTGTCCAAACTGAGTTAGCCGCTACTCGTGAGGAGAATAGAGCCCTAATCGCTAGGGTAAACACTCTTGACCCAACCCAATCTCTCCCTCGCCACGAGGAGCGCCTTTTTCGAAATATTAAGTTAGATGTCCCTACATTTGATGGTTGTCTAGATCCTAGTGTATTCAATCAATGGGTTAGAGATATGGATCGCTTCTTTGCCTGGTATGGGGTCCCTGGAGATCGGAGGGTACAATTTGCCAGTTTGAAATTAACTGGCACAGCTCAACTATTTTGGGAAAGTGTTGAGGACCTCCTAGAGAGGTGTCATGCTCCCCCTGTTGGGAACTGGGATGAAATGAAGTGTCGCCTTAAAGAAAAATATTTACGTCAATCTTACAAGGGCAACTTGCTGGATCAATGGAACGCACTTACGCAAGGCAGTCGACCTGTGACCGAATATGTTGCTCAGTTTGACGAGTTTAGAATGAGATGTCAGGTCGTTGAGGATGAAGTCATGACTTTGAGTAGGTTTAGGCAAGGCCTACGGGATGATCTTAGACGTGAGCTTGTTCTTAGATGTGTCACCACTCTTGACCACGCCTACTATTTCGTTCGAGATTACGAGTTAGTGACTAGGACACTGTACAGAAGTCGTAGTGACTCCCCCGCTACAACCTCTTCTGCATCCGCTCCATCCCCTAAGTCTATTCTAGGATATCCTCCTTCTAATACTACCCCTACATCGGATAGTAACGGTAGAGGTTCTGAGGTTTCAAGAACGTCCTCTCTTTTGCAATGCTTCAATTGTAAGGGTTTTGGTCACATTGCTTCTAAGTGTCCTAGCCGAGCCCTAGTTTTGAAAGAGCGTGAAGGTATAGTTGACGAGCCACTAAAGGATCAGGTTTATGAGCCTAAGTTAGAAGAGTTTGATGACTTGGAGGATAGTGAAGATACCTTCTTGGGTTGTATCCAGGCTAGTCCCCTTATCCCACATACGCCTAGAGTCGGTGTCATCCGTTGTACTCTTACCCAGCCTAGGGATGCCGATGATTGGCGCCGTCATGCCATCTTCCACACTTACATCAAGATTAATAATAAGGGCTGTAAAGTTATCGTGGATAGTGGCAGCTGCATTAATGCGGTTTCGATGGCTACTGTATCCCGTCTAGGGTTGAAGTCTGTTCCTCACCCTCAGCCATACAGCGTCTCTTGGGTTGATACCTCCTCCATAGCTGTCAAGGAGCATTGTTTAGTCCCTATCCAGTTTCTTGAGTATAAGGACAATATATGGTGTGACGTCATTTCAATGGACGTCGGGCACATCATCTTATGACGACCTTGGTTATTTGACCTAGATGTAACCATCTATGGTCGATCCAATTTCTCTTCCTTCGTGTTTAATGGAAAGAAGATTCACCTTAACCCACTGCCTCCGAAACCTGTTGGCCCACTAAAAATGAAGAAAAGTGTGGAACGAAAGGGATTGCACATCATTAGTCCTACGGAGTTTGAGCATACACTTGTTGGTGACTCAGTTGTGTTCGTTTTGGTGGTCATGGAGGTCCCATCACACTCCACAATAGAGAGCCCTGTTGAATTCCTATCGATCCTCCAAGAGTTTCGAGACGTCTTCCCGGAGGACCTACCTGATCATCTACATCTACTAAGGGATATTCAACATGCCATAGACTTTGTTCTAGGGGCATCCCTCCCAAATTTGCCTCATTATAGGATGAATCCTACCGAGCACGCTGAACTTCAAAGGCAAGTGGATGACCTCCTTCACAAAGGATTCATTCGTGAGAGTTTAAGCCCGTGTGCTGTCCTCGCCCTATTGACGCCCAAAAAGGATGGTTCTTGGAAGATGTGTGTGGATAGTCGCGCGATCAATAGGATTACGGTGAAGTATCGTTTTCCCATTCCTAGACTTGACGATATGTTAGACATGATGGTTGGTGCCACAATCTTTTCGAAGATTGATCTAAAGAGTGGATACCATTAGATTCGAATTCGCCCACGTGGTGAGTGGAAGACCGCATTTAAAACGAAAGATGGTCTTTATGAATGGCTGGTCATGCCTTTTGGGCTAAGTAATGCACCAAGTACATTTATGCGGGTAATGACACAAACTCTCGACCTTTCATGGGAAAGTTTCTTGTTGTCTACTTTGATGATATCCTCATCTATAGTAAGTCTAAGGAGCAACACCTTGACCACCTCACACAAGTCTGCTCTACCCTTCGTGCAACTAATCTATATGCTAACGTCAAGAAGTGCTCTTTCTTCACCAATATAGTCATTTTTTTGGGTTTCATTGTCTCTTCGACAGGAGTATCTGCTGATCTTGCTAAGGTTCAAGCGATTATTGACTGGCCTGAGCCTAATGCTATTCATGATGTCAGAAGCTTTCACGTCTTAGCTACATTTTACCGTCGCTTTATTAAGGGGTTTAGCACTATTATAGCGCCTATCACAAAATGCATGAAGAAAGGAGAGTTTCGTTGGACACAAGAGGTGGCTAAGGCCTTTAAGTTAGTCAAGAAGTGAATGACGGAGGCTCCTGTTATGCGCCTTCCCGATTTTCCAAAGTCTTTGAAGTTGAATGTGATGCCTCCAGGGTAGGTATAGGCGGAGTCTTAAGTCAGGATCGTCACCCTGTTGCCTACTTCAGTGAGAAGTTAAATGAAGCCAAACAGCGGTACTCAACTTATGATAAGGAACTGTATGCAGTGGTCCAGGCTTTGCGCTATTTGCGCCACTATTTGTTACCCCAAGAATTTGTCCTTTATTCGGATCACGAGGCTCTCCGTTACCTCAACTCCCAGAAAAGATTACGTTCTAGGCATGGTCGTTGGGTCGAATATTTGCAGGCCTATTCATTTGTTTTAAAACACAAGAAGGGCGTAGAGAACCAAGCAGCTGATGCATTAAGTCGCTGTGTCTCCCTTTTGTCGATCATGAGTGTCAAGGTCATCGATTTTGAAAGACTTAAGGAGGATTACGAGGCGTGTCCCGATTTTAAAGATATCTTTCTTGATTTACAAAGGGGACAATCAGGCGCCACAGATGACTTTCGACTTGAGGAGGGTTATCTCTTTAGAGTTAATAAATTGTGCATCCCTCGAACTTCAGTGTGAGATTTCATCGTGTGGGAAATTCATGCGGGAGGATTAGCCGGTCATTTTGGACGTGATAAGACCATAGAGGAAGTTGAACGTCAATTCTATTGGCCTAGCTTAAAGAAAGACGAGGCTAAGATTGTTAGTACTTGTAACACTTGTCAATTGAGTAAGCAGAAGAAGCAGAACACGGGTCTATACACCCCTCTCCGTGTCCCTAATTGTCCTTGGCAAGATGTTAGTATGGATTTTGTGTTAGGAATTCCACCCACCCCAAAGAAGCATGATTCTATTTTTGTGGTTGTCGATTGCTTCTCAAAGATGGCTCATTTTATCCCCTTTAGCAAAACGTCAGATGCGTCCAAGGTTGCCCTGTTATTCTTTAATGAAATTGTCAAATTGTATGGGCTTCCCAAGACCATCGTGTCTGATAGGGACGTTCGTTTCACTAGCCATTTTTGGAGAACTTTGTGGCATAAGATGGGTACCAAATTGAAATTTTCTACGGCCTACCATCCTCAGACTAACGGTCAAACTGAAGTAGTTAATCGAAGTCTTGGTAACCTATTACGTTGTCTGGTCCGGGAAAACTTTCGAAATTGGGATTTGATCCTTCCTGTAGCTCAAATTGCGTATAATAGCTCCATAAATCGTTCATTAGATATGAGTCCATTTGAAGCCGTTCATGGGTACAAGCCTAGGAAACCGTTAGATCTCATCCCTATGTCCCCACAGGCTAGAGTGTCAGTATCAGCCAAATCATTTGCACAACATCTTCGTGACTTGCATATTGAGATCAATAAACAACTTGAAGCTAGTAATGCAAAATATAAACTCCAAGCTGATTTACACAAACGACATATTGAGTTTAATATTGGGGATTACGTTATGGTTCGCATTAGGCCAGAGCGGCGTCTACATGGACCCGCCTCTAAATTGCAAGGTTGTAGTGCTGGTCCTTTTAAAATTTTAAAGCAGGTTGGTCCAAATGCATATATTGTTGACATTTCACCACACCTTGGTTACCACTCTACTTTCAATGTTGAGGACCTTGTAGTTTATAAAGGCCATTTCATTCCCTCGGATGATCCTCTGTCATCTCCTTTTGTAGACCTTGATCCTGATTCTTTGGCTCCTTCTAACCCACTACCACCTCTCACAGCACACAAAGAAAAAATTGATGCTATTTTAGATGAAGAAACTGTGCTCACTAATGATGGAGAGGTTCAGCGCTTCCTTGTTCGTTGGGTTGGTCGACCAGATTGTGACTGTGCATGGATCTCCAGGGAGACACTACAACAATTGGATCCAGATTTATTAGTTTTATCGGAGTCAGCAGGATCTTCATTGGCCCATATCGCTTCCCGTCCACCCGAGGGGAGTTGGTGAGGACACCAGGTTCAGACCGCCACTGACGCATTTCTACAGATGCCGGAAGAAGCTTGCCCAGCCACTCAGCCTATGGTTGGGAGATTGACGGATGCTTATGATGATATAGCCACTCGACAGGGTCGAGTTTTCTCTCCGACCTTGGGAGAATTGATGAGGACATCCCAGTTTTAATTATTTTAGTTGGACTTTTATTTCTTAGTTGGGCTTGGGTTATTTTATTTTTATGGACTTGTGTATTGGGCTTAGCTCTATCTTTTAGGTTTGCAGTATTTTCAGTATTTAAACCTATTTTACACTGTTATTGCGATGATGAATTAATTGAATAAAAGTTGGCTGCAGCCTCTGTGTTTTCTACCAACGGTTTCCCCTTCTTCTCCTCTCCCCTTTCTCCTTCTTATTTCTTGTTATTCATCCTACATCACATTTTTCTCAATTTCAGGTTCCGAGTTTGTTGAGATGTTTGTTGGTGTTGGTGCCTCAAGAGTCCGTGATCTTTTCAAGAAGGCCAACGAGAATGCTCCCTGCATTGTATTTGTCGATGAAATTGATGCTGTTGGGCGTCAAAGAGGAACGGGAATTGGTGGTGGAAACGATGAAAGGGAACAGACTCCGAACCAGCCATTGACGGAAATGGATGGTTTTCAAGGGAACACTGGTATTATTGTAATTGCGGCAACCAACTGTGCAGATATTCTTGACTCTTCATTGTTGAGACCTGGAAGATTCGATAGACAGGTAAAGATACATTTTATGTTTGTCTATAATTTTAATGTTCTCATACTGATGCACTTTTTAAACTTCGTACAGGTAACTGTTGATGTCCCAGATATTCATGGGAGAACAGATATCTTAAAGGTCCATGCTGGAAATAAGAAGTTTGATTCTGATGTATCTGTTGAAGTGATAGCCATGAGGACACCTGGTTTTAGTGGAGCAGATGTTGCTAATCTCTTAAACGAGGCTGCTATTCTGGCGGGTCGACGTGGAAAATCTGCAATCTCATCTAAACAAAATGATGATTCAATTGATAGGATAGTAGCCGGAATGGAAGGGACAGTTATGACAGATGGCAAAAGCAAAAGTCTTGTAGCATACCATGAAGTAGGCCATGCCATCTGCGGGTAAGTACTGTAAAGAAGTTCATCTATGGAATTAATTTTTTTTTTTTTTTTTCATACCTTAGCAATTTGGCATTTTTATCGTCTTGCTTTTTAGATATAATAGTTAAATCTTGAATCAATCTTATGCTGTGGTTTTTGTCTCATGTTGTTTGTGAATTGTGAGCTGTAAACTAAATTCTCTGGCTGTCTTAATATCACAAACCGGGCCACACCCTAGGCTCCTTATGTTACAGTTATTGCAAATCATGGCTTTCTCACACCTGGCAAACATCTTACTGGACCAAACCTACACGCTTTTCGGCACAAGCGTTTGCTTGGCTGAATACTTGAAAATTTTGCTATTATTATTTACTAAGCTCAAAAAAAATTTATTTCCTATCTTGGGTAAACAATGTCTGGGCTTAATGCATGTGGCAGCTTAGTATCTGAAATTTAAATAACACTCTATCGTTATGTTAGTAGAAGTATAAACGAGAAGTTAAACATGCTTTACTTGGGAATGCATGTGATCACACTTAAAATATAACCATTTATACGTTATTCTTCCTTCAGCTACAGCAACAAACTTGGCGTCAAATAAATTTGGGATAAGCTATAGGAAACCTTCTTGGTCATTCCAGTTTGTTCGTCCACATCTACCGAGAGATTAAGGTAACTATTATTAGAAACCGCTACAGGCCAAGATAATTTTTAATCTACACCTTTCTCTCCTAATTTTCTATACCAAAGTGTCATCACTCATATGAACGAGGGCCTCTTTAAATTGGTGCAAATTACGACCCAAGCAAATTCTTCCTTCTTTGTCCTCGACATCACCTCCACTTGGTGTTATATATTTCTCAATTCTTATCTTATCCATTTTATTATTATGACCCGGCATCCTAGCATCCTCATTTCTGCTATATACATTATATGAACATCTCTACCCTTAACAGCTCAACACTCAGAGCCGTAAAACATAGCTGATCTAATTAGTGTTCTATATAATATGCCTTTTAACCCTAGCTAGTGTTCCGGAATAAAGCTGTTTTTTTTCCCCCAATCATGTCCCTCTGAGTTGCGTATAATATGAAAGTTCAATTCATATACTTCAGGATATAGATTCTAGATTTTTTTCCAAAAGCAAGTTCGGCATCCTATATTCTTTGTTTTTAATATAATCAGGGTACAAAATTATCCAAGTTTTGCTTGTGTTGTCGTGCAGAACACTAACTCCAGGGCATGATCCTGTTCAAAAGGTCACTCTGATACCACGTGGTCAGGCTCGTGGTTTGACCTGGCTCATTCCTGCAGATGACCCTACCTTGATATCCAAGCAGCAACTCTATGCCAGAATTGTTGGTGGGCTAGGTGGAAGAGCTGCTGAAGAAATCATATTTAGTGAGCCTGAGGTGGCTACTGGAGCAGCTGGTGATTTACAACGGATTACGGGTTTGGCCAGGCAGGTAAACATTCTATTTCTACTCCTTGTGGTCTAGGATTCTGGAATAAATCATTAACTTTCTGGATTATTAACTTGGTCGCTTTATTAAAACGTTATGTTTCCTTGGTAGATGGTTGTCACTTTTAGCATGTCTGAACTAGGGCCATGGTCGCTCATGGACTCCTCGGGTCAAAGTGCTGATGTCATAATGAGAATGATGGCAAGGAATTCAATGTCAGAGAAACTTGCTGAAGATATTGATGCTGCCGTTAAGAGGATTTCAGGTAGTGCATATGAAATTGCCTTGAGGCAAATCCAGAACAACCGTGAAGCAATGGATAAGATAGTGGAGGTCCTCCTCGAGAAGGAAACAATGAGTGGAGATGAATTTCGAGCAATGCTTTCAGAATTTTTTGAGATTCCTGCTGAAACTGGCGTCCGTCCTACACCTTCTCCTGTAACTGTATAATATCCTGAATATATATGGTAACCCCAGAGCAAATTCCAATTACACAGCCCTAATTGATGCTCTCTCTCTGTCTCTCTCTCTCTCTCTCTCTCTCTCTCTCTATATATATATATATATATATATATATATTTATTTATTTATTTATCTATTTCTATTTTTATTTTTATTTTTTTGCTGATGATATAGCAATTCCCACAGAGAAAAATTTATGTCCAAAGATTTAGATTTATAGCTTTGTATTTCATATGAAGATTAATGTAGTCAATGGAGTGTCTTTATTAAAATCACCAGTCTTTAATTTACCATCTTGTGATAAATTGTGTTGAGAATGACTTTGCAAGTGGCCGGTTATGCATTAGTGAATTTTCTCAGTCATTGGAGCTCAAGTAAATAGATTCTATGTTCACCTATAGATTCTGATGTGGTTTCATAATAGAGTACTTTTAAATAAAAATTGTTAATAAAAAATCAGTACGTTTTGCATGTGAAAGTGTGTGTGTATTGAACATTAGATTTAAATCAATAAATGTTCGTTCTCTATCCGTTGGGTTTTTAGATGAGATGGTTCGATATAAGACAATTGTGAAAATTATAAATGTGACATATATTGATAACTTGATGTTTGGATGTTGCATGAACACTGCATATTCTTTATATTGTCGGCAAAATTCATGTTGTACAGTTTATGAAAGTTGATGTTGCAATATAGGGGGAAAGAAATTAAATACTGATTTATTGATTTACTAAGCTTATGTTAGGCTTACGTTTATAAATAATGGTGTCTCATGGAATCTTGTGTGGTAACACTAGTTAAACATTCTAAGACAAGGCTAGATATGCCTCGAGCAATTTTGGGAAAATCAGAGAAAACATCTAAATGAACGATTTGAGGATAGTGATTAAATGCAGTATCACTAATATACAATTTTTTATTACCAATGAAATATATTTTCATCAGTAAAAGATGATTACCAATGAAAATTTAACAGCTATTTTTGAAGTCAGTAAAAGTTACCAACACGTATTAGTTTTTGTAAATCATATTTGACAGAAATCCTACCGGCGATTACTGAACTCAACATCATCGGAATGTTGTAGGAGGCAACACAAACTGAAAATTCAGCGAAAAACGGTGAAAGAAAACATGGAACAGACTCAGCAAATCCAACACAGCTTAAATATCATCCCTGTACTTGCATTTATAGTTGTGAACGATTTTGCAATAAAGAATTTAATTTATTTATTTATTTATTTTGTAAATGATTTTGCACTGATGTATTGTATATATTTACATTTATAGTTGTGAAAAATTTTAATTTAAATTTTTTTTTCATTAGTTATAAGAAATAATCACTGTTATTAATAAATATACCAAATAATCAGTGATAATGGTTGATAATTTTACCAAGTGATTTGATAAACACTTACTAAGCCAGCATGTTGTCACGGGCCTAGTTTCGTTACACCCGAACAAACTAGAACCGTGCGGCCTTAATGTTCTCCAATTCCCGCACCTCACGAGAAAACGTTAAGTTAGCCTTTCCACGCCCACAAATAATTTAACCAAGGAGGCTAAATTATAACCACGTTGAGAAGAGAATTTTGAAATAAGTAATATATGAAAAACGAGTAAAGATGGGGAAACTTTCTTTGTATAAATGAAAGGAAAAACTTTACAATCTCTCCAATGAATAAACTCTCTTCACTCTTATATTCTCTACACTTTCTAACCTCTACTCCATACCCTTTACAAATGAGATTACCTCTCTATTTATAGAAAACTTAAACCTCCTTAATCTTCCACTTTACAACTTGCGCTTGGTTGTCGCCACCT
Organism: Olea europaea var. sylvestris; assembly: GCF_002742605.1. Taxonomy (NCBI): domain Eukaryota; kingdom Viridiplantae; phylum Streptophyta; class Magnoliopsida; order Lamiales; family Oleaceae; genus Olea; species Olea europaea. The sequence goes on from NW_019229002.1 coordinate 632,046, forward strand.
CGTGCTTGGTTGTCGCCAACTCATTCTTAGTTGTCTTCAAGTGGATGGTATTACAACTTGCCTTGCAAGTTGTCACCAACTCATGCCTAGCTTGCATACAACTCGCACCTAGCTTGCATCGTTGATATTTATCCTTGCCAACTCGCGCTTAGCTTGCATACAACTCGCGCTTAGCTTGCAAGTGGCACACAAGTGGACAAGTTGTGCAAGTTGCCCACTTGCATCCTCAAAATATCTGACTACGGCCCATGTATTTTTCCTCCCCAAAATGGCTGGGTCGGGACTTAGAAAAACCTCATTAACGCCCTGGAAAACTACACGATCTAGGCAGCCTGCATTCTGTCACAAAATCATCTATGCATCCCCAGCCCGAATCTACCTGCGACCTTTGCCGAATCTGCCTGCGTCCCCTATCGCAAGCTGTTCCGTCATGCTGAAGCGTGCTGTCCACGTTGTATTGCGGCTGCTGCCGGGACGGATCGAACGCGACCGCGTGGGGTAAGTTACTCCCCCACTGAATTTGGCGACGCACTCATCGCCTTGTACCGCCGAAACTTAGACCTTATTTCCCATAAGTCTATCTCATTTTCCCACTTGGTGCCATGACATTCCCGTGTCATGCCAAGCCTTAAGTTATGATCTTGCGATCCGTGACAATGTGCTTTATTGCATTTTGTCATTTGAACGTGTTCTCTATGATCCTTTATGTTGATATAGAAGTGATGCCAAATCCGAAACCCAAATTTTTTATTTTTATTTTTATTTTATTTTCAGTCTTTTGTTAGAGAATTGGGTGACACCATAGTTCTATTTTTCGAATGAATTAACCTATGTTGACAGAAATGCATGACAGTAACATTGGCTTACACTTCTACTGCGTGAGGGACACGCGTACATTAAAAACTCTAAAAAAAAAAAGGGTGGGCCCTCCTATTATGAGTATTCAATCAGGTTCTGTCTACCATTTTTTATCAGTGTAACTTGATTGTTTTCGAGTTTAGCCAGCTGACACAAGGAGTCATTATTATTTTCACATTTTCCATTCCCATTTTCATAGTATGTGGTCCCCACTCCTGAGATTGTTGTATCATTTTGACCAAGGCAGCTACCGTTTTTTGACTTTTTTATGGAGCACTCACATCATTCTCCAAAATTGCCCTTGACATGTTATTAGCCCTTCTTGATCCCTTATCTTTTTAAAATACATTTCTCCTTTTTTTTTTAATCACAAATTATTAAATAAAATAGTATTACACGTAAACATAAAACTCTTTTTTAATATTTAACAATACATTTTTCATCAAAATACTATTTTAAAATATATTTTTAACTAAAAATGAGACTCAAACAGTATAGGTAATGGCGTCAATAGACTTGGCTAGATGAGGGTAAATGCGTCCAACGGTCCAATAAAGGCAATAAAAGTCTGACAAATCAGGTTCAATTTTGAATTGTTTATTTGCACTTGTCAAGTATTTTAGAATAACGTGCAATATACGTTCAATTTTGATTAATATAAACAGAAAGTTGTAAAATATTTTATAAGAGATATTAAGTACTAATAATGAATTTATTACCATTGAGCTTAACATTTTAAATTAAGTGTTTTTAGCAATCACAAAAACCTTTCTTCTGAATATCAAAAAAATATAACAAAAATAAAAGAGCTTTTGGAAACGAAAATTCAGGCCATATTTCATAAGACTGGCTAAGATTTACACTTTTATGTTATGCACACTTTAACCTATTTTTATTTTCTTAGGAAAATCTCGGCATTATACTAGAAAATGGGAGAGTATTGGTGGACAATTAAGTCTCCCAATACTAATTAATTATTTTGGATCATTTGAAGATGAAACCTCCATTTGTGTTAAATTTCCACAATTTCCACAATAAAAGATAAGGAAAAATCTAAACATCCAATGAAATAATTTTTCGAGTTTCATGGTCAAGCAAAGTTTGTTTTATTTTTGGAAAAAGTGAAGTTCATAATGGTGTGATAAGCACCACTCCCTTGAGATAAAACCCCAACCAACACGTTAATAATAAATTACCACATCAAGTTAGAATCATTTTTTGGACGATTTTAACCTATTACAATTCATTTGATTCAATAATACTTTACTTTTCGTTTATCAATATATAATAAATACGAAAAAATCCTAATCATGGATGAATTTCATGTCATTTATTCCCTATTAATTAACATTCATACTAATCTAGACTCAATGAATCTTGACCTACATAAATCTATAGTTATTATAGATAAATTTATTTCTATTCATGTATCTATAAATTTTAATAGAATTTTAAATTCATTATTAGCAATTAATTCTTATGTACAAAAGGTAGTATAAAAAGGTTGCTCATTTATGGTGTTTCATCATTTCAAGAAAATTAAATCATAGAAATTGAGTTTTAAGAGTACAATTTTCTTCTCTTAAACTTATATCCTAAATTTTATTTTCTTTATATTGGTTGAGACTCATTGAATCCTCCCAACAAATTGGTATTAAATATTACTTTTACAGTACTTGTAAAGTATTTCAGAATAACGTGCAATGCACGTTTAACTTTAACTAGTATAGACCAAAAGTTGTAAAATATCTTATAAAAGATATTAAGCACTTCTAATAATGAATTTATGACTGTTGAACTTAACATTTTAAATTAAGTGTTCTTAGGAATCACAAAAACCTTTCTTCTGAATATCAAAAACATATAGTAAAAATAAAAAATCTTCTGGAAATGAAAATTCAGGCCATATTTCATAAGACTGGCTAAGATTTACACTTTTAAGTTATGCACACTCGAACCTATTTTTATTTTCTTAAGAAAATCTCAGCATTCTACTAGAAAATGGGAGAGTATTGGTGGACAATTAAGTCTCCCAATACTAATTAACTATTTTGGATCATTTGAAGATGAAACCCCCATTTGTGGAAAAACTTCCACAATAAAAGATAAGGTAAAATCTCAATATCAATGGAATAAATTTTCTAGTATAATAGTCAAGCAAACTTTGTTTTATTTTTGGAAAAAGTAAAGTTCATAATGGTGTGATAAGCACCACTCCCTCGAGATAAAACCCCAACCAAATCATTAGCCATAAATTACCACATCAAGTGAGAATAATTTTTTGGATGATTTTAACCTATTGCAGTTCATTTGATTCAATAATACCTTACTTTTCGATTATCAATATGTAACAAATACACAAAATCCTCATCTTGTATGAATTTCTTGCTACTAATTCTCAATTAATTAACATTCACACTAATCTAAACTCAATGAATCTTGACCTATATAAATCTAAAGTTATTATAGATAAATTTAATTCTATTCATGTATCTAGAAATTTTAATAGGATTTTAAATTCATTATTAGCATCTAATCTTTTGTACCAAGTGTGGTATAAAAATTTTGCGCATTTGTAGTACTTCATCATTTCAAAAGAAAATTAAATAATAGAAATTGAGTTTTGAGTGCACGATTTTCTTCTCTTAAATTTGTATGTTGAATTTATTTTCTTTAGTTTGGTTGAGATTCATCAAATCATCCAACAAATTGGTATCAAATAATACTTTTACAACACTTGTAAAGTATTTTAGAATAACGTGCAATGCGCATTCAACTTTGACTAGTATAAACCAAAAGTCGTAAAATATCCTATAAGATATATTAAGCACTTCTAATAATGAATTTATAAGCATTGAGCTATATAATTTAAATTAAGTGTTCTTAGCAACCACAAAAACCTTTATTTTGGATATATAAAAATAAAAATAAAAATAAAAATAAAAAATTTTTGAATATGGAAATTAATGCCATATTTCATAAGACTTACTAAGAATTACAATTTTAAGTTATGCACACTTTAACCAATTTTAATTTTCTTAAGAAAATCTTTGCATTCCACAAGAAAATGGGAGAGTATTGGTGGAAAAAAAAAATAACTCCAAAAGTTAATTATTTCTTTTGGATTATTAGAAGAATGGAACCTTCATTTGTGGAAAAACTTCCACAATTTCCACAACAAAAGATAAGAAAATTTTCTACATGCAATGGAATAATTTTTTCAATTTCAGAGTCAAGCAAAGTTTGTTTTATTTTTGGAAAAAGTGAAGTTCATAATGGTGTGATGAGCACCATCCCCTTGAGATAAAACCCCAACCAACACGTTAACCATAAATTTCCACATTAAATGAGAATCATTTTTTGGACAATTTTAATCTATTACAATTCATTTATTTTAATAATACCTTACTCTTTATTTATTAATATGTAATAAATACTACAAAATCCTTATCATGTGTGAATTTCTGATATTAATTTTCAATTAATTAACATTCTCACTAATTTAGACTCAGTGAATCTTGACCTATATAAATCTAGAGTTATTATACTAATCTAGACTCAATGAATCTTGACCTATATAAATGTAGAGTTATTATAGATAAATTTATTTCTATTCATGTATCTAAATTTTTTTTAAAGGATTTTATATTCATTATTAGCTATTAATTTTTATGTACCAAATGTAGTATAAAAATGTTGCACATTTGTAATACTTCATCATTTCAAAAAAAAAATTAAATCGTAGAAGTTGAGTTTTGAGAGTAAGATTTTCTTATCTTAAATTTGTATACTAAATTTTATATTCTTTAGTTCAGCTGAGATTCATCAAAATTGGTATCAAATATTACTTTTACAACACTTGTAAAGTATTTCAGAGTAATGTGCAATACACGTTCAACATTGACATGTATAGACCAAAAGTCGTAAAGTATCTTATGTAAGATATATTAAGCACTTCTAATAATGAATTTATAAGCATCGAGCAATATAATTTAAATTAAGTGTTCTTAGTAACCACAAAAACCTTTCTTCTGGATATAAAAAATAAAAATAAAAAATTTGAAAATAGAAATTCAGGCCATGCATATTTCATAAGACGGTCTAAGATTTAAACTTTAAAGTTATGCAAAAATTTACCTTTTTTCTTAAAAAAATCTATGCATTCTACTAGAAAATGGGGGAGTATTTTGGTGGACACTGAAGTCTCCAAAAGCTAATTATTTCTTTCGGATTATTAAAGAATGAAACCTTCATTTGTGGAACAACTTCCACAATTTCCACAGTAAAAGCTACTGAAAAATCTCAACATCCAATGGAATAATTTTTCCAGTTTCATAGTCAAGCATAGTTTATTTTGGACAAAAAATGAAGTTCATAATGGTGTGATGAGCATGACTCCCTAGAGATAAAGCCCCAACCAACATGTTAACCATAAATTACCTTGTACACTTATCGTACTTAAGCATTAATTTTTTATATATACCCACACAGACACACACTTGCATCAAACTCGTCATTACCAACCCCCTCCCAATTATGTTTTTGCATTTAAAATTAGCCATGGGAAAGAATGTCATATTTATGTTGCTGGCAATGGTCTATTTGTTTATCAACATTGTTACATCTCTAAATAGCTCCACTGATGAGTATGCTCTTCTAGCTTTCAAATCTCAAATAACTTCCGATCCAAATAAAATCTTGGAAAAAAATTGGTCACAAGGAACCTCGTTCTGCAATTGGATTGGCATTACTTGTGGCAGGAGACATCAAAGAGTCAGGGGCTTGAATCTAGCAGATATGGGTGTAGGAGGTACTATTACTAAAGAAATTGGAGAACTCTCTTTTTTGAGATCCTTAATTATTAGCAATAATAATTTTCATGGGTTTATCCCTAATGAAATTGGTAAGCTCAGACAGCTTCAAGAAATAGAGATGCAATACAATGTGCTAACTGGTTCCATTCCACCAACTTTTGAATTTCTTGAAAGTCTATTGAAGTTAAATATCTCCCATAATGGACTCACCGGAAATATTCCTAGCAGGATTTTCAACCTCACTTCTCTGATTGAAATTAGTTTTTGGAACAATAGTCTCTTAGGAAGTCTACCTATGGATATTTGCTTCAATCTTCCAAAGCTAGAGAGGCTAAGGATTTCAATGAATCAATTGGGTGGTAACATTCCTCCAAGCTTGGGAGCTTGTATGAGTCTTAAACTACTTTCTCTGTCGTACAATAATTTTGTCGGAAGCATTCCAACGGAAATCGGGAAGTTGTCAAAGCTTCAAAAACTCTATCTCAGACGAAATAATTTGACAGGCAAGTTTAAAACGTTGTTCACATACATATCTCCCACTCCATAATGTATTCCAAAAATTTTGACAGTTAACTAGAATTGTTGTCCAATAACATCATAAAACATCTCTTACATGCATAGTGATATGCGTGTTTATGCTCGTAGAGTATGTCCTTTAACGTAGCTTCACTAAAAGTATGTGTGTATAATCCCTAAAACATCGATTGTGCATTTTGAAAAATGTGTTTCATCATGCATAGCATTTTCCAATAAATATTAGAAATATATCGTAATAACATCAAATCCAACATACCCAATCAACTTTTATTGGAGATCGATACGGCTAGTGGCTAGCCACATTACAATGTTTAGTCAGTATTTTATAATCTTTTCATTATTAATTGGATTTTTTTTTTGGAGGACATAGGAGATGAAATTTCAGTTATAAAAACACTAAATTTAAAATGGTCGTATGTAGCATCAATTGTTATGTTGCTAGAAAATCTAAATGAACTTTTAGTGACAACCTAGATATTTTACTCTTCTGACTAATATACTCCATATGTGTAGCATTTTTCAAATAATTATTAGAAATACATCATGTAATAATAACTTGTACTTAATTATTGAAATCGAATTAGTTGGTACTTCTTCTCTTTCATTAGATCTATATTGTGTTAATTTAGCATTTGATATTTTAAAATTTGCACGTCCTTTAAATGGATAGACAATAAATATTCCAAATGAAATTGGAAACCTATTGGCACTTGTATATTTAGATTAGTGGCACAACAGTTTCTGTGGTACGTATCAAGATCTCCTAAACTTATTATATATATTTCAACATTATAAGAATCATAAAGTGTAACTAGACGTCAAAGCTAAGTTTCAAGCCATTATGAGCCTAAAAGGGTTAGACGGCTAGGGCTTGATTCATGCCTAGATGCACTTTTTGCTTTTTAGAGTATTGGTAAAATTTATTTTAATTTATTTGTTGTCCTAATGAAAAACTTATACCAAAGCTTAAATTGTCATATATAACAAAGATCTTTATGCTGGTGGAAAATCTAAATGAACTTTGGGTTACCACCTAGGCATTTTACGCACCTTTGACAAATAATTTTCAACATGTACACATTTTCCAAATAATGATTAGAAATACATTATGAAACAATAACTTCATGGGTACTTAATTATCGACTTCAATGTACTTCGTCTTTCATTAGATGTATTTTGATTTAATTCAACATTCGAAATTTTTAATTCTATATATTTAAATGGAATGAAAAAGAAAAAGAAATTGGAAACCCATGGCACTTGTATTACTAGATTTGGCGTCCAATGGTTTCAATGGTACGTAACTAGATCTTCGAAATTGTATTATATTAAATTGAATGTTCCAAAAGGCGTAAAATATGACTAGATGTCAAGGTTAAGCTTCGGAATTACACTATCCTAAACGGGCTAGGCATACAAAAACGTACCATGGGGCTAGGTGATATGGCCAACTTCATGCCTAAATGCACCTTTTAGAACACTTATTAAATCTATTTCAATTTGTTTATTTAGTTTTGTGACAAAGATTTATATCAAGATTCTAAATTTAAAACTTTCATATCCAACAAAGATTTTTAATGTTGATGGAAAATCAAAATGAACTTCAGGTTACCATCTAGGCAGTTTACACTATTTTTCAAAAGGTATACCATCGTCCAAATATTTATTAGAAATACATCATGCAACAATAACTCTAAGGGCACTTAATTATCGAATTCAAATTAGTAGGTACTTCTTATCTTTCATAAGATCTATTTTGTGTTAATTTAACATTTGATATTTTAAAATCTATATGTCTCAATGGATTGACATGAAATATTTCAAATGAAATTGGAAAACCAACAACATTGAATATCTGGATTTGTGGTCCAACAGTTTGAGTGGTATGTAAATACATCTCCTAAACTTGTATCATATATTAAATCGAGTGTTTTAAAAATCAAATCAAAACTTGACTAGATGTCAAGGCTAACCTGCTAGCTTTTACGAGCTCAAATGGGCTAGCGTATAAAAGCATAAAGTGTGGCTTTCTAACGGCTGAGCTTTCTGCTTAGATGCACTTTTAAAACACTAATTAAATCTATTCAACTTGTTTATTTAGTGTCTGGAAAAGACTTACACCAAAACTTTAAGTTCAAAATTGTCATTTATATTGAAGATTTTTATGCCGGTCGAAAATCTAAATGAACTTTTTGCATTTACACTCTTTTGGCAAATTTTTTTCAAATTGTGTGGTACTTATCAAATAATTATCAGAAATACAGCATAATCTCCTCAAATCCTAAGTACCTAATATGATTATACTTCCTAAACTTTTCAATATTAATTGAATTGATTTTTTTTTTAATTTCTTAGTTTTAGGATCTAGGACACAATATCAGTTACGAAAATTTAAATTTAAAACGGTCACCTTTAACAAAGACTTTTATGCTGATGGGAATCTAAATGAACTTTAGGCTATCTCTTAGCCTTTTTTACAATCTTTTTACAAATAATTTTCAGCATGTATGACATTTTTCAAATAATTATTAGAAATATATCATAAAACAATAAGTTCATAGTTACTTATTCATCAACTTCAAATTAGTTGGTACTCTCCTCTACCATAAGATCTATTTTGTGTTAATTTACCATTTGATGAACTTTAGGTTTCCGCCTATGCATATTACACTCTTTTGACAAATTGTTTTAAAAAAAAATACGGTATCTTCCAAATAATTATTAGGAAAATATCATGCAACAATAACTTCGTAGGTTCTTTACATCGAAATCAAATTAGTTTGTACTTCTTCTATTTCATTAGTTCTATTTTGTGTTCATTTAACATTTGGCATTTTAAAATCTATATGTTTAAATGGATTGACAGGAAATATTCCGAATGAAATTGGAAACCTATCAACACTTAATTATCAACTTTAAATTATTTGGCACTTCTCATTAATTAGACCTATTCCGTGTTAACTAAACATTTGATATTTTAAAATTTATATGATTAAATGGATTGACAGAAAAAATTCCAAATGAAATTGGAAACTTATTAGCACTTATATATCTAGATTTGGGGGACAACGGTTTCAATGGTAAGTAACTAGATCTCCTAAACTTATTTTATTTATTAATTTTAGTGTTCCAAAATGCGAGCTTTTACAACCTTAAATGTGCTAGGCATTACAAACATAAATTGTTGCTAGTCGTCAAGGTCCATATTCATGCATGGACGATCTTTTTAGAGCATTAATTAAATATATTTCAATTAGTTTATTTAGTCTAGTCCTGACAAATATTTATTAAAAAAAAAACTCTAAATTCAAATTCTCACATATAACAAAGATTTGAATGTTAATGGAAAATCTTAACGAAATTTAGGTTACCACTTACGCATTTTATACTTTTTGAAAAATATTTTTCAACATCTATGCACTTTCCAAATAATTATTAGAAATAAATCACGTAACAAAAACTTCATAGGTACAACATTTTCAAATTCAAATTAGTTAATACTTCTCTTCTTTCATTAGATCTATTTTGTGTTAATTTAACATTTGATGTTTTAAATTCATTATGTTTAATGGATGGACAAAAAAATATGCCAAATGAAATTTGAAACCTATTATCGCTTGTATATCTAGATTTAGGGCCCAACGATTTCACTGGTATGTAATTAGATCTTCGAAAATATATATACTAAATTTAATGTTCTAAAAAGAGTAAAATGTGACTAGACATCAAGGTTAAGCTTTGGAGTGTCACTAACAGAAATGGGCTAGGCATACAAAAGCATACTGTGTGGCTAGGTGATATGGGCAGCTTCATGTCTAAATACAGCTTTTAGAATGCTTATTAAATCTATTTTGATTTGCTTATTTAGTTTCGTGAAAATGATTTATATCAGAATTTCAAATTAAAATCTTTCATATACAATGAAGATTTTAACGTTGATGGAAATCAAAATGAACTTCAGGTTACCACTTGGGCATTTCACACTATTTTTCACAAAAGTTTTTCAAAATGTATGCCATATTCCAAACATTTATTAGAAATACATCCTGCAACAGTAGCTCCATAGGTTCTTAATTATTGACTTTAAATTAGTAGATACTTATATTTCAAAATCTACATGTCCAAATGGATTGACAGGGAATATTCCAAAGGAAATTGGATACCTATCAGCAATTGAATATCTGGATTTGGAGTCTAACTCTTTGACTGGTATGTAAACTTTAAACTTATGTTATTTATTAAATCAAGTGTTTTAAAAATTAAAACTTGACTAGACGTCAAGGCTAACCTTCTAGCTTTTACGAGCTCAAATGGACCAACATATAAAAGCGTAAATGTGTGGCTTTCTGGCAAGGCTGAACTTTCTGCGTAGATGCACTTTTGAAACACTAATTAAATCTATTCAATTTGTTTATTTAGTGTCCGGAAAAGACTTACACCAAAACTTAAGTTCAAATTTGTCACGTATATCGAAGATTTTTATGCTGGTCAAAAATCTAAATAAACTTTAGGTTTCCACCTATGCATTTTACACTCTTTTGGAAAAGGTTTTTCGAATTGTGTAGTAGTTATCAAATAATTATTAGAAATACAACATAATCACCTCAAATCCTAAGTACCCAATATGATTATACTTCCTAAACTTTTCAATATTAATTGAATTGAATTTTTTTTTATTTTTAATTTCTTAGTTTTAGGATCTAGAACACAATATTAGTTAAAAAAATTTAAATTTAAAATGGTCACCTTTCACAAAGATTTTTATGCTGATGGGAATCTAAATGAACTTTAGGCTATCTCTTAGCCTTTTTACAATCTTTTTACAAATAATTTTCAGCATGTATGACATTTTTCAAATAATTATTAGAAATATATCATGCAACAATAACTTCATAGTTACTCATTCATCAACTTCGAATTAGTTGGCACTCTCCTCTACCATAAGACCTATTTTCCTCTACCATAAGACCTATTTTGTGTTAATTTAACATTTGATGAACTTTAGGTTTCCGCCTGTGCATATTACACTCTTTTGACAAATTGTTATAAAAAAAATATGGTATCTTCCAAATAATTATTAGGAATACATCATGCAACAATAACTTCGGAGGTTCTTCACATCGAAATCAAATCAGTTTTTACTTCTTCAATTTCATTAGTTCTATTTTGTGTTCATTTAACATTTGACATTTTAAAATCTATATGCTTAAATGGATTGACAGGAACTATTCTGAATGAAATTGGAAACCTATCATCACTTAATTATCAACTTAAATTTTCTGGCATTTCTCATTAATTAGACCTATTCCGTGTTAACTGAACATTTGATATTTTAATATTATATGATTAAATGGATTGACAGGACATATTCCAAATGAAATTAGAAACCTATCAGCACTTGTGTATCTAGATTTGGGGGACAATGGCTTCAATGATAAGTAAATAGATCTCCTAAACTTATTTTATTTATTGATTTCAGTGCTCTAAAACGTGAGCTTTTACAACCCTAAATGTGCTAGGCATTAAAAACATAAATTGTTGCTAGTCGTCAAGGTCCAGATTCGTGCATGGACGATCTTTTTAGAACATAAATTAAATATATTTCAATTTGTTTATTTAGTCCCGACAAATATTTATTAAAAAAAACTATAAATTCAAATTCTCACATATAACAAAGATTTGAATGTTAATGGAAAATCTTAATGAAATTTAGGTTACCACTTACGCATTCTTTATACTTTTTGAAAAATATTTTTCAACATCTATGCACTTTCCAAATAATTATTAGAAATAAATCACGTAAGAATAACTTCATAGGTACAACATTTTCGAATTCAAATTAGTTAATCCTTCTCTTCTTTCATTAGATCTATTTTGTGTTAATTTAACATTTGTTGTTTTAAATTCATTATGTTTAATGGATAGACAAAAAATATGCCAAATGAAATATGAACCTATTATTGCTTGTATATCTAGAATTGGGGCCCAACAATTTCATTGGTATGTAATTAGATCCTCGAAAGTATATATATTAGATTTAATGTTCTAAAAAGAGTAAAATGTGACTAGACATCAAGGTTAAGCTTCGGAGTGTCACTAACTGAAATGGGCTAGGCATATGAAAGCATACTGTGTAGCTAGGTGATATGGCCAGATTCATGTCTAAATACAGCTTTTAGAATGCATATTAAATCTATTTTGATTTGCTTATTTATTTTTATGAAAATGAATTATATCAGAATTCCAAATTTAAAATTTTCACATACAACGAAGATTTTAATGTTGATGGAAATCAAAAAAAACTTTAGGTTACCACTTGGGCATTTCACAATGTTTTTCACAAAAGTTTTTCAAAATGTATGCCATATTCCAAACATTTATTAGAAATACATCATGTAACAGTAGCTCCATAGGTACTTAATTATCGACTTCAAATTAGTAGGTACTTCTTCTCTTTCATTGGATCTATTTTTTGTTAACTTATCCTTTGATATTTCAAAATCTATGTCCAAATGGATTGACAAGGAATATTCCAAAGGAAATTGGAAACCTATCAGCAATTGAATATCTGGATTTGAACTCTAACGGTTTGAGTAGTACATAAACTACATCTCTTAAACTTATGTTATTTATTAAATCAAGTGTTTTAAAAAATCAAAACTTGACTAGACGTCAAGGCTAAGCTTCTAGCTTTTACGAGCTCAAATGGACCAACCTATAAAAGCGTAAATGCGTGGCTTTCTGGCAAGGCTGAACTTTCTGCTTAGACGCACTTTTAAAACACTAATTAAATCTATTCAATTTGTTTATTTAGTGTCTGGAAAAGACTTACACCAAAACTTAAGTTCAAATTTGTCATGTATATCGAAGATTTTATGCTGGTCGAAAATCTAAATGAACTTTAGGTTTCCACCTATGCATTTTACACTCTTTTGGAAAAGGTTTTTCAAATTGTGTGGTAGTTATCAAATAATTATTAGAAATACAACATAATCACCTCAAATCCTAAGTACCCAATATGATTATACTTCCTAAACTTTTCAATATTAATTGACTTGAATTTTTTTTTTTTTCAAATTCTTAGTTTTAGGATCTAGGACACAATATCAGTTAAGGAAATTTAAATTTAAAATGGTCACCTTTAACAAAGATTTTTATGCTGATGGGAATCTAAATGAACTTTAGGCTATCTCTTAGCCTTTTTACAAATAATTTTCAGCATGTATAACATATTTCAAATAATTATTAGAAATATATCATGCAACAATAACTTCATAGTTACTCATTCATCAACTTCAAATTAGTTGGCACTCTCCTCTACCAGAAGATCAATTTTGTGTTAATTTAACATTTGATGAACTTTAGGTTTCCGCCTGTGCATATTACACTCTTTTGACAAATTGTTTTCAAAAAAATATGGTATCTTCCAAATAATTATTAGGAATACATCATGCAACAATAACTTCGGAGGTTCTTCACATCAAATCAAATTAGTTTTTACTTGTTCAATTTCATTAGTCCTATTTTGTGTTCATTTAACATTTGACATTTTAAAATTTATATGTTTAAATGGAATGACAGGAAATATTTCAAATGAAATTGGAAACCTATCGGCACTTAATTATCAACTTTAAATTTTCTAGTATTTCTCATTAATAAGACCTATTCCGTGTTACCTGAACATTTGATATTTTAATATTATATGATTAAATGAATTTGACAAGAAATATTCCAAATGAAATTGGAAACCTATCAACACTTGTATATCAATATTTGGGGTACAACGGTTTCAATGGTATGTAACTAGATCTCCTAAACTTATTTTATTTATTAATTTCTATATTCTAAAATGCGAGCTTTTACAACCCTAAATGTGCTAGGCATTAAGAACATAAATTGTTGCTAGGCATCATGATGTAGTATAGATAGATTTTTCAGCAGAATTTAGAATTGTACCAAAAAGGGCAAAGAAGAAAAAGAATAAGAAAGCAAAAGGAAGAAGCCAGCAGAAGAAGATGACCAGGAGAGGGGAAGAATTAGGGAAAAGGGGAAATTGTGGGCAAAGCCAATCTTAATTCATTTCATTCATCAACTAAGTTTTGTTTTCAATTATAAACTATATAAATAGACAAAACAACAAATCTAAAGCTAAGGGCTTGAGCCAGCCCATTAATATAAATCCAACTCTAAATAAAATAAAATAAAATAAATTATCCAATAATAACAAAAGGGTGATGTTTGCATCAATTCTCTCGGAGTAGAAGAAAAACTCGACTTTGTCAAGTGGACAAATCACAAATGGCTACAGTCGAGCTCCTAATCATAAGCAAGGTGGATGTACTCATGCCATGGGAGACGATCTTTCTTAAGAACCAAATATAAAAACTCCATTATTGATAACAATCATAACTGGAGCTTATCCCCAACAATATGATGTAACCAATGTGATCCCGACAAAATCCTGCTTATTCCAATAAATTTGGATCAAGATATTGAAGTTTCTCTCTGGACTCTGATGTAGTACATTCCTACTACAATTAATAATTTTCTACTATTCCTACTACAATTATGTTTCATCGTTTGTAAGAGTTTATCTTTTCAATTTGTTTATCTTTTTAGTTTTCTTGTATAGTTATGATAGAACTTTTTATCTTTTACTTAATTATGATTGTAGTTTCAATTTCCTAATACTATTAGAAGTAGGGAATAATTTTATCTATAAATATAGGAGCATTATACTTTTCAACAACAATAAACTATTATTCAATATATACGTGACATGATTGTTCAAATATCATTTTTATATATTACATAATTCATATTATAAGAATTTCGTTACGCTTCCGCACCAAAATTGGTATCAGAGCAAGGAAATTGCCTTAATCTAATGGTTGACGATGGTCCTAGTGGTAGTCGAACCGTCGAAAATGAATGGAGGCTCGACAAACTAGAATAACGAATCGATGAAACCCTTCACAACATCACGTAGATGCTACTGTGTTAAGTCTCGAAGGGGATTGCAAGTTCATAGAGAAGCAAGCTTACAAAAATTTGTAAACTTTAACTACTGTGAATATTAGTTATTTCAACAAGAATAGAACACGACATGTAGCTAGAGAATTTCCTCGAGTCCAAGCCAAGTTTTAAAAAACACAAGTTATCAAGGATTCCTTTTTTCAACAAAACTCAAGGATGAATTTTTTTTCAAGTGGAGGGGATTGATGTAGTACATTTCTATTACAATTAATAATTTCTTACTATTCCTACTACAATTATGTTTCATTTTTTCTAGGAGTTTATCTTTTCAATTTGTTTATCTTTTTAGCTTTCTTGTATAGTCATGATAGAACTTTTTATCTTTTATTTAATTAGGATTGTAGTTTCAATTTCCTAATACTATTAGAAGTAGGGAATAATTTTTTCTATAAATATAGGAGCATTATACACTTTTCAACAACAATCAATTATTATTTAATATATACGTGATATGATTGTTCAAATATCATTTTTATTTATTACATGATTCATATTATAAGAATTTCATAACGCTTTCGCACCAGACTCCATGTACAGTGAAACTCAAGTTGATTAACCCAACAAATAAGGAAGCACTAAATCTTTCCATCATTGGTCAACACAATCCGTTAATCTAAAATAATATCAATTTTATTTTTGGGCACTGTAGAAGGTGGTATTGGAGTATATATAGCAAAAGATTTAGTGTGGAAAGTCCCAGGTGGGCATAGAAAGTGATCATTAAAGGGATTAAAGTAGCCTTTCTACGCAACGAAATCCTTAATAGTTAAAATTGAATGGTGGTCAAAATGTGATGAAAGGTGAATGATATATGTGTTTGGACCAACATGCTTTAAAATTTTTAAAGGACCAACACTAAAGGCTTGCAATATAACATAAGCCCCAGTATTAAATTCAATATGTCGTTTATGCAAATCAGTTCGAAGTTTACATGATTTATTACTTGCTTCAAGTTGTTTGTCTCAATATGCAAGTCAAGAAGATGATGCAGAAATACCTTAGCTGACATCGACATACTAGTATATAGGAACATGGGAATAAGGTCTAAAGGCCTCCTAGACTTATAACCATGAATAACTTCACAGGGAAGATCAGAATTATCATATGCAAGTTAAACTGGTGGAAGGATCAAACCCCAATTCCTAAGATTTTTCGGGACTAGACACTTTAAAAAATTGCCAAGACTTTGGTTAGCAACATTAGTTTGACCATCAATCTTGGGTGGTCTACAGTGGAGAATTTCAATTTAGTGCTAAAAATAGGTGACATGGTTCTCCAAAAGTGACTAGTGCAATCATTAGCCTCTTTGGGTTGGGTAAGAGTACAACATACAACACATAATTGAGAGGTGTCGAGAATAAGGGATATAATATCTAGTTTCTCCGGAAGAGTGCGGATACCACCTAAGGAGATGTATTCACTATCATCCAAATTATTAAAATCTTCAAGTTTAGGTTCATAGACTAGATCTTCTAATGGCTCATATATTACATTCTTTCGTGCTTCAATAACTAAGGCTTGAATAGGACATTTGGAAGGAATGTGGCCAATGCCCTTATAGTTGAAGCACTGCAAGTGAGAAGAAGTCCTTGAAATTTTAGAAATTTTACTCTTATTTTCCAACACATGAGGAATATTAGATGGGAAAGGTCTTCTAATAGACTTAAGACAAGGTGGCGCTGATAAGATGGATACATGGTTGGCACCACACTGTCCATATGGAGTACCAATAATCAACTTGTAATCTCGGGCTAAAGAGTAAACATAATGAAGAGTAGTGACTCCCTAAAGGAAAAGCTCAAGCCTAAGATAATATCTTAGACCTTCTTTAAACTTACTCAAAGTTAGGTCCTTATCCTTAATGATATGACATTTTATTCGAAATTCTTCAAACTGAGCAATGTACTCAATCACTAGTCAATTCCCTTGTGTAACGGTATTCCATTAGATAAAAATTTCAGGATTTAAGCAACCATCGAAAGTAAGGGCATCTAATTTAATGTCCCTAAAGAAACACTACTTATGATGAAGGAGAGAATGAGTATTGTGACGATT
This sequence comes from Olea europaea var. sylvestris, assembly GCF_002742605.1. Lineage (NCBI taxonomy): Eukaryota > Viridiplantae > Streptophyta > Magnoliopsida > Lamiales > Oleaceae > Olea > Olea europaea. The sequence continues at coordinate 649,346 of NW_019229002.1, forward strand.
ATAGCCTCGTTCTCGCTTACGAATCTGATCCCTATCCCTACGATCGTGCCGAAAATTCTTTTGATCACCTTGTCAACAATGATATTATCTATTGTAGGACATTTCAGAATTATCAATATCAATCGAATGAGGGATTTTGTTAAAATTATTCAAACTAGCAGCTAGCCCCCTACTCTCTTCAAGAGTAGCAATCATTTAGGATTTGATAGCAGTTATTTGTCAGGTAAGTGCATCAAATTGTGAAGGGTCCATAGTTAAGGTACTAACACTAAAAGTGATAAAGACGATCACTATGAAACTGCATGCAATGTATTAGTAACTAAATGACTTCGTAACTAAATGACTTCAATTGAAAGATCAATGAACAATAAGTGCAAGCAATACGATATAACAACTTGAGTATTTTTTATTTTATTTTTGAATTTTGGGATTAAATAAATTCAAATATGACATGCTAATATATATATAGGTGAAATAAAAAAAACAGGGTCAATACTAATAAAAAACTGAATCATGTAAAATATGTGAAATAAAAGTAGAATTTAACGCCGTTAATGGATCCAATAAAGTGATTTTAGATATAAAAAAAAATAAAAATAAAAAATTAGAATAACAGCAATAAAAAATTTAATCGATGCAATTTAAAATAAAACAGGAATATAAACCAATAATAAACAAAAAATAGTGACTCCCTTTTTTTTTCTTTTTTTCTTTTTTGGAAGTAATTGTGCCAATCGATCGGACTAAAAGGTACCTGCAAGATAATGTTAGAAAATTCACCTTTTTTTCGCCTTTCTTCTCTTCTCTTTCTTTTATTGAAATCAACTATTTTATTTGAATGAGATCCAATCAAATAATGGAAGAAGTTGACAATAAAGGATTGGTTACTGTATGGGTTGGGCTGGGTAAAATAAACTTTATATAGGGGGCTTGGGTTAAGTGAGTTTGAATCTGGGTAAGTGGATCAGATAAAATTTTGGATTATGGGTATTGGGCCGAGGAAATAGTGGCCAACGGCCGGTTGACCCGGCCATTTTTTCAAAACAACCTTTGACCAAAAATTTAAAAAAAAATGCTGAAAATGCAAACAAAAGCCAAATAGTCGAAAATACCCTCAAATAAAAAAAAAAGAGAAGAGAAAAAGAAGAGAAAAAATGAAAAAGTAAAATCTCATTACTGACCCAGATCGAAGCATCGCCGGAGATCGCCATTTCTCAAAGGGTTTAGTTTTTTTCTTATTCTACATTGAAATATTTTTTGTTGCTGTTAATGTTTGAAATTTGAAAATTTGTTTACTGAATATGTTATGGATTAAAAACAAATTTTGAAGTTTATTTATACTTAAAATGGAAGAAAATATCGAATTTGAGGTTGAAATGACTCAGAAAAATGAAAAAAAGGATTGAAATTTGTCGAAAATGGAGTTTTCCGACGAGCGGTGAGTTCTCGTCGAACTGGATCTGGAGCGTTCGGATCCGGACTATCATACAGTCCGTAACGGACCATATGGTCCGTTTCGGACCAAAGGTGGTTTGTAACAGACCATATAGGTCCGTAAAATTTAAATAAGTAATTAAAGTAATAATTAAATAAAGAATAATAAACAAAATCAATTAAAATAAATAAATAATATACACAATCAATTAAAATAAATAACTAAATAAATAAAGCAAATAAATATTAAATAAACAAATAAAACAAGTAATTAAAATAAAAACATAATAAATATTATACATAATCGATTGAAATAATTAATGAAATATTTAAATAAAAATGAAATCAAATGTTAAATAAACAATTAAAATAAGTAATCAAATAAAGTAAATAAATATTAAACAATAATCAACTTTGTGATTTCTCACGTCGATCATGAAATCACCGTTGTAATTTGTCACGAATGTTTTCAATCGTTGCGAGAATTGGTAACTCTAGATCCTTCTTAAATAAAGCATTGAGCGACTCCGCATTGAAGAACCAAGATATCGCTATATCATCTATTCGAATTGGTAACTCTAGATTCTTCTTAATTAATAAAATACTTAAAAGAATAAATTAAAGTAATTATGATTTAGGGAAATGAAAGTTTATTTCGAGAAAAGTTTTATGATTTATTTTAGTAATTATGATTTAGGGAAATGAAAGCTTTAATTACAAAATTTAAAAGCCGTTAGGTTCAATTTGTGCGGTCCTTGGAAATAAAAACCATACGTTTAGATAGATATTACAAATCTGTCAAGTCAATTTTCATTTAAGTACCTACTCGGTCGGGAAACTTCTCGGTAGATAATTTTCTAAACTTATGTCTATATCCAGGAGTACGCGGTTGAACTTCAAGTGGCAACAAATTATTAAGTACTACAATCACAATGTAATCGAGAATTTCTCGCTCGACTTCATTTGGTAGAGGAAATATAGTTTCAGCATTATTGAATAATGTATTGAGTGACTCCACATTGTTCAACATCATCATGTTGTATCGATATCCTGGAAAATGTTACCACGCAATGTTCGACTTCCATATTTGTAAGATATTCTCATGCATCAGTGTAATTTATGTTCTATTTCGCTCATGAACTTATCAAACTCTCCAAAGCTATGAGCTTCTGCAATTTTCCTAAACAATATACATAACCAATTAAAAAAATTAATTAACAAAATATTTAAAGAAAAAATTAAATTAAATATTAATTTTTTATTTCAGCAAGTCTTTAAAATAAATAATTAAATAAAGTAATTATGATCCTATTTGATTACGATCCTATTAACAAATTAAAAGATCGTGTACTCGATCAAGCCTATGAACTCTCACCAAACTCATGTCTCTATCTGATTACGATCATGTGAACAAATTATGTGTGTAACAATGAAACCATGGTGAATAGAAACTATCTCGAGAATAATGTTTAGATGTAAAAAGATTGATAGAGTTTCGGCTTATTGAGAACTAATAAATTTCATTATCTAAATATTTTATGAAAGTAGAAGGTAGTAGTACTAGTTATGAAACTTTAACATTTTAACAGGCTCTGTCTTTCGTTCTTTTCAAACTACAAATAAGTTCATTAATCATTTAGGTATACAAGCAATCATTTTTCTATCCAAACTACAACTTATAAGTGTATATTAAATTTAAAAATAACAAATAAAAGAAAGAACAACGGAAAAATGACTTGAATGAGAATCTAAGACTTGCCGAAAGAAAAGAAAGAAAGAGGCAATTCAGGTTAATTAGCAGACTAACACACAAAGGCGACTGGCAATTCATTCAAAATGGCAGACAAGCATCAAATGTTAGGGAAATGAAAGTTTATATCGAGGTTCTGAAACTTTAGACGTGATTTGTTGATATAGTTTGTTGAATTATGATTTTGGATTGTTGAAAATATATGTTTTTTTTTTCATTTCATATAATTTTGGAATAATTTTAGTTTAGTTTAGATAGTGGGTAAGGACATGTGTTGTGAACTTTTTAATAAAATTAATGTTTTCATTGTTCTTTCTTTTATTTGTTGTTTTTAAACATGTTATTTACTTATGAGTTGTGGTTTGGATAGAAAAATGACTGCTTGTATGCCTAAATAATTAATGAACTTATTTGTGGTTTGGAAAGAATGAAAAGTTTGAAAAGAACGAAAGACAAAACGTATTGATTGTGTGGAAATATTAAAATTACATAACTAGTAATACTACCTTTTACTTTCATAAAATAGTTAGAAAATGTATTAGTTCTAATTCCCACTAAGCCGAAACCCTATCAATCTTTCACATCTAAACATTATTCTCGAGATAATTGTTACTCACCGTGGTCTCACTATTACACACAAAATTTGTTCAAATGATCGTAATCAGATAGAGACATGAGTCTAGTGGGAGTTCACATGCTGGATTGAGTACAGTATTCTAATTTGCTCATAGGATCGTAATCAGACATGATCATAATTACTTTATTTAGTTATTTATTTTAAAGACTTACTGAAATCAAAAATTAATATTTAATTTAATTTCTTCTTTTAATATTTCATTGATTATTTTGTTTATTTAATTAATTATTTAGTCACAATTATATTCAAAGGTCGATCGACTGGCTTTCGAAGCAAAAATAATAAGGAATCAATAATCTGGACAAAAAATTGCATGCCCTTCAACGGATAGAAGGACCATATGAATGATCGACGGAGTATGGCTATATATTCCTCATCGAGTCCTTCCAATATCGATACAACGTAACTTTTCCCAAAATGAGCTATCATGATATTGTCTAGGTGGTACTCTATTATGCAAAAATAATACACGTTAAAAACATTTATAAGAAATTATCAACATTTATTATATTTTAAAATTTAACAAATCAAATTACATGCATTAGTACGTAAGAAATAAAATCATTTACTTGCACATTAAAAAGAGTAAATAAAAATTAAATAATACATAAATTGAATTAAATTAATGAAAAATAAATTAAATTCAAGAAAAAAAAATACATACATGAATGAGCAAAAAATTAAAAGAAAAAAAAATGAAAAATAAATTATGGGAAATGAATTAAATTATGGCTATGTAATAGATGAGGGTGGAAGTCTGTTGGTGGGCTGTGGAATTTTGGCAGTAGGCTGTTGCATTTGACATGTGAAGAGGATGACAAAAGTTGTAGCAGATTGGTTTAGGTATATGAAGTTTTACTGAAGTTTAGTTCTGACACCAAATTTGATGTAAGATAGATAGATTTTTCAATAGAATTTAAAATTGTGGCAAGAAGGGCAGAGAAGAAGAAGAAGCCAACATAGGAAGAAGACAATTGGGAGAGGGGAAGAGTCAAGGAAAGAGGAGGGAATGCGGGCAAAGCCAATCTTAATTCATTTCATTCATCAACTAAGTTTTGTTTTCAATTACAAACCATATAAATAGACAAATCAACAAATCTAAAGCTAAGGGCTTGGGCCAGCTCATTCATACAAACCCAACTCTAAATTAAATAAAATAAAATAAACGCTCCAATAATAACAAAAGGGTAATGTCTCACGTTAAGGTCCAGATTCATGCATGGATGATCTTTTTAGAACACCAATTTGTTTATTTAGTCCTCACAAATATTTATTAAAAAAAAATAATCTCTAAATTTAAAATTCTCATATATAACAAAGATTTTAATGTTGATGTAAAATCTTAATGAAATTTAGGTTACCACATACGCATTTTACACTTTTTGACAAATGTTTTTCAACATGTAATCATTTTCCAAATAATTATTAGAAATACATCACGTAACAATAACTTCATAGGTACATCATTATCAAATTAAAATTAGTTAGTACTTCTCTTCTTTCATTAGATCTATTTTGGGTTAATTTAACATTTAATGTTTTAAATTCAATATATTTGAATGGATTGACAAAAAATATTCCAAATGAAATTTGGAACCTATTATTGCCTATATATCTAGATTTGGGGCCCAACAATTTCAATGGTACGTAACTAGATCTTCGAAATTATATATATTAAATTTAATGTTCTAGAAAGAGTAAAATGTGACAAGAGATCAAGGTTAAGCTTCGGAGTGTTACTAGCCGAAACGGGCTAGGCATACAAAAGCGTACTGTGTGGCTAGGTAATAGCGCCAGCTTTGTGCCTAAATGCACATTTTAGAATACTCATTAAATCAATTTCGATTTGCTTATTTAGTTTCGTAAAAATTATTTATATCAGGATTCTAAATTTAAAATTTTCATATACAATGAAGATTTTAATGTTGATGAAAATCAAAATGAACTCTAGGTTACCACCTGGGCATTTTACACATGTTTCACAAAAGTTTTTCAAAATGTATGCCATCTTCAAAACATTTACTAGAAATACATCATGCAACAGTAATTTCATGGGTACTTAATTATCGAATTCAAATTAGTAGGTACTTCTTCTCTTTCATTAGATCTATTTTTTGTTAATTTAACATTTGATATTTTAAAATCTTTATTTCTAAATGGATTGACAGGAAATATTCCAAATGAAATTGGAAACCTATCAGCAATTGAAGATCTAAATTTGATGTACAACAGTTTGAGTGGTATGTAACTACATTTCTTAAACTTATATTATATATTAAATCGAGTGTTTTAAAATTCGTAAACCTTGAAAAGACGTCAAGGCTAAACTTCTAGCTTTTATGACCCTAAATGGGCCAGAGAATAAAAGCGTAAAGTGTGGTTTGGTAGCAGGCTCAGCTTTGTGCTCAGATACGCTTTTTAAAACACTAATTAAATTTATTAAATTTGTTTATTTAGTACCTTGACAAAGATTTATACCACAACTTTAAGTTTAAAATTGTCGTGTATAAAAAAGATTTTTATGCCGGTGGAAAACTAAAATGAACTTTATGTTTCCACCTATGCATTTTACACTCTTTCGATAATTTTTTTTTATTTTTTAATTATTATTATTATTATTATTATTTTTGAAATGCGTGGTATTTTCCAAGTAATTATTAGAAACACATCATAATCACATCAAATCCTAAGTACACAACATGCTTATATTTGCTAAACTTTTCAATATTAATTAAATTTAGTTTTTTCTATTTTTAATTTCTTAGTCTGAGGACCTAGAGTGCTTTATAAGTTATGAAAAATTTAATTTTAAAATGCTCACCTTTAACAAAGATTTTTATGCTGATGGGTGTTAAATTAACATTTGAGGAATTTTAGGTTTTCACCATTGCATTTTACACTCTTTTGACAAATTGATTTCAAAATATATGGTATTTTTCATGTAATTATAAAAAACACAGCATAATTACTTTGAATCCAAATTACCCAATATGCTTGAGATGAAGATGGATAATACAAGCGGCTAGTCTCTTTATAATGTTTTAGTTAGTACTTGCTGACATTTTCAATATTAATTGAACATTTATTTATTTATTATTATTATTATTATTATTATTTTTTTTTTTGCAGACCTATGATACAATTTCAGTTGTGAAAACTCTAAAGTTAAAATTGTCACCTATAAAAAAAGATTTTTTTTACGAGGATTGAAAATCTATGTGAATTTTGGTTTACCACTTAGACATTTTATAATTTGCTAGACAATAACTTCATAGTTACTTAATCATTGATTTCAAATTAGCTGGTATTTCCCCTCTTTCATAAGATCTATTTTGTGTTAATTTAACATCTAATGAACTTAAAGGTTTCCACATATTCATTTTATGCTCTTTTGAGAAATGTTTTTCAAAATGTACGGTATTTTCCAAGTAAATATTAGAAATATAGCATAATTACATCAAATCCAAAGTAACTAATGAACTTGAGATGAAAATGTGTACTGCTAATCATTGGTTAGTAGTCACTAATACTTTAAATATTATTTGAATTTACTTTTTTATTTTTTATTTCTTGGATTGAGGACCTGGGGTGCAGTTTCACTTCCGAAAACTCTAAATTTAAAATACTTAACCTTAAAACGATTTTTGTAGTGATGGAAAATCTAAATGAACTTTAAGTTTACACCTACACATTTTCAATTCTTTTGACATGTTTTTCAGCGTTTATAGCATTTTTCAAATAATTTGAATGTACTTTTTTTATTTTTTATTTCTTAGACTGAGGACCTAGGGACTAACGAAAACTCTAAATTTAAAATAGTTACCTTTTAAAAGGATTTTTGTAGTGATGGACTTTAAGCTTACACCTACACTTTTTTCAGCGTTTATGGCATTTTTCAAATAATTAGTAAAGATATATCGTACAACAATAACTTATAGTTATTTAATAATCAACTTCAAATTGGTTGGTACATCAAGTCTTTCATAAGATCTTTTTTGTGTGTTAATATAACATTTGATGAACTTTAGGTTTCGATTTTGACAAATGTTTTTGAAATGTATGGTAATTTTCAAATGTTTAATATAAATACATCGTAACTACATCAAATCCAAAGTACCCAATATGCTTGGATAAAGATGGATACTGCTCGCGGCTAGCCTCATTATAATGTTTAGTTAGTACTTGCTAATCTTTTCAATATTAATTTAATTTATTTTTTAAATTTATTAGTTTGAGCACCTAGGATGCAATTTAGTTATGAAAACTCTAAATTTAAATGGTCAACTTTAACAAAGATATCTATGTTGACAGAAAATCTAAATGAGCCTTATGCAACCACCTAGTCACGTTATACTCTTTCGACAAATGATTTTCATCATATATGGCATTTTTTAAATACTTATTAGAAATATATCATGCAACATTAACTTCATAGTTACTTAATCATTGACTATAAATTGTTGGTACTTCTTCTCTTTCATAAGATCTAGTTTTGTTAATTTAACATTTGATGAACTTTAGGTGTTCACCTATGCATGTTACACTTTGCCGACAAATGTATTCAAAATGCATAGTATTTTCTAAATAATTATGAGAAATACAACATAATTACATCAAATCCAAAGTATAAATATGATTGGGATAAAGATGGATACTGCTCACAGCCAGCCTTATTATAATTTTTAGTTATTACTTGTTAATCTTTTCGATCTTAATTGAATTTTTTCTTAAATTATTTAGTTTGAGGACCTATGATGCAATTTAAGTTAAAAAACTATAAATTTAAAATGTTCACCTATAACAAAGATTGTTATGCTGATGTAAAATCTAAATGAACATTAGGCTACTACCTAGGCACTTTCCTTTCTTTTGACAAATATTTTTCAGCATGTATGGCATTTTTCAAAAATTATTATAAATATATCATTCAACAATCATATTGTTACTTAATCATCATCTTTAAATTATTTTGTAGTTCCTCTTTTTCATAAGAGCTATTCTATGTTAATTGAACATTTTATATATCAAATTCTATATGTTGAAATAGATTGACGCAAAATTTTCCAAATGAAATTGGAAACCTATTAGTACTTGTATATAGAGAATTGAGATGCAATGGTTTCATGGGTTTGTATTTAGATATCCCACATTTATTTTATATATGTAATTCAATATTTTAAAAAGTGTAAAGCACGGATAAGTGTCAAGACCAAGCTTTATGCTTTTACAAGCCTAAATGGGCTAGGCCTAAAAACCATAAAGTATTGCGATCATGCACCAAGGTCCATTTTCATGCCTAGACACATTTTTTAGGTTGCCACCTCAGTATTTTACACTCTTTTGACAATTATTTTTAGCATGTATGGCATTCACCTAATAATTACTAGAAATACAAACATAAAATCCTATGTACCCAATCGATGTTGATCCCAAAGGATTGTAAGAACTAAGATTTAATGGAGCAATATGAAGTAACGAAAATCACAACAATGAAACAAAGTAAAAAGTGAAGAATAAACGAAAGTTAAACAGAGAAAATGATGTTTTATGATGGAAATAATATAAAAAATAATGTGGAATTAAGAAAATAATAATTTTCAATAAAATCACGTGAAAATAAGAAAATAATATTTTCCAAAAAATCTTCCCTAATTTGAGGCACAAATTCTAACAATCTCCACTTTGACCCAAATTTCAATGTAACGAATGAAGCTCCAAAATTTATCCACCTAAGAAATAAGTCCATCTGCATCAAAATAGCCAAACTCCTCAACACAGTAGCCAAAACTCTCCATCATCAAAAACATCTTCCTCTTTATGGCGTCCACATGTGACTTCTGCATCCTACTTTCGAGTTCCCAAAATTTCACCTAGGGATTATTGTTAACCAAATAGGGTCGAAGCACACACTGTAGCAGAAACCACACCAAATGCCTTATCAAAAAGCTTCTTGCTAGAATTGTCGCCTTCAACAATCTCAAAAGCATTACAGAAATTACCGACAACACCGTACCTATGCTTAACGGATCCAACCCTAACAACTGAACACAATGTATTTGCTGATATTGGTGGCAAACTAGAATCCAACGCTCCCTTGAGCATTGTTCTAAACTAATTCAGAGCCCGTCATGAGAGGTACTGAACTAAACTGTATTTCCACCCCGATACTGAACTTGTCCGGACGTCTCTTAACTGGTTCTGTGCTTCCCTACAAGATGTACAGCTGAGACCTTTTTTTGTCATTCCAGTACAACCCGGACACCCCTTCGAACCTTCAAGACTCCACCTCCACCATAGAATTTATACCCTTTTGAGTCTAGGGTACTCAGCGAGATGAGATTCTTCTTCAAGTCTGGAATATGTCGAACCTTATTAATTGTTTTGACCGTCCTATCTTGAAACTTCAATCTGACTCGACCAATTCTAACAACACAGTAGGACTTGTTGTTTTCCATGACAACTCCTTCTTGCTTGACAACTTTATATGTCTAAAATAAATTTTGATTGGAACACATATGGTGCGAACATATCAAATCTAGAATCCACTCCTCGTCAAGTTTGGACTCCACGTCAGATATCACGGTCAACAGCACATCACCGCCATTTGAAAAATCCTCAACAACATTGGTCTCGTCAAAAGTACATGATTGCCTCCCATAATTTTCAGCTAAATTACCTTTAGCCTGCAACTTATCGCAATCTTTCTTAACATATCCTTTCCTTATACAATAGAAATAGTATAAATTGCTAAAGTTCTTCCTTGATCTACCTCTCCGTAGATCAACATGAGATACTAGAGCTTCCTCATCCCTAGATGTAGCTCCAACCAGATGCTTCATCTTCTATTTTAAGAACAGAGCATCGTAGACATCCTCAAAGGTCAAAGTATCACGACTGTACAGACTGGTGTCTCGAACTGACGAATAAGAGACGGGCAGCGAACATAACAAGATCAAGGCCAGATTCTCCTCATCGTAATTAACCTCCAATGTCTCTAAATTTACAACTATTTCCTTAAACATAGTAATGTGGTCTTTCGGTGACCCTGCTTCCACCCTGCAATGGGAATGCAGCTTTTGCTTTAGAGCCGGTTTATTTGTGAAACTTTTAGTCATGCATAACTGCTTTAATTTCAACCATAAAGCATTCGCTGTTTTCTCTTTTAAGACATCTTGCAGAATATTATTGAATAAATGAAGATGAATTTGCAATAAAACCTTCTTACCCCTCCGTTGTCCAATTAGCTAGCATCTTGTAAAAACCTAGCAATACATCGTCCAAATCCAACTACACCAAAATAGCCCCCATCTTTACTTGTCACAGAGAAAACTTTGTATTGCGATCCTGTAGCAAAATGTCATACTTTATGGCAGCCATTTCTGAAAAACCTCAAACAATCTATAAAGAACCTAACTCTAATACCACTTGTTAATCTCAAAGGGTTGTAAGAACTAAGATTTAATGGAGCAATATGAAGTAACGGAGATCACAATAATGAAACAAGGTTAATAGTAAAGAAATAAATGAGAGTTAACCAGAGGAAATGATGTTTTGTTGTAACAATTTGGAGATAAAATCACAACACAACAATTTTTACTTAAACAAAACTAAATAAAGATGCCACTATTTATAGGTACATATCATACCATAAAGGTAGAAATAATATAAAAAACAATGTGGAATTAAGAATAATAGAATATAATATTTTTCCAATAAAATCACTTGAAAATAAGAAAATAATATTTTCCAAAAAATCCACCCTAATTTGGGGGACAAAATCTAATAATGTGGGATGAAGATCGGTACCGCCAGCGGCTAGCCCCATTATAATGTTTAGTCAGTATTTTATAATATTTTCATTTTTAATTGGATTAATTTTTTTTAATTTGGTAGTTTGAGGACTTAGGATGTAATTTTTAGTTATGATTAATGATTTGGTCTTTCTAATAATTATTTTGATTAAAACATTATAAAATTTTGATTACAATATTTGACATGAAATGCTTTTCTATAGAATTGACGATTTGTCGACCTAGATCAATTATTCAGCATTCAATTGTGGAACAACTAATTATTGATTTTCTAAATTCACAAACATTTTAAAAAGGTTAATTATATTCACACAACAAATTTTTTATGCCTACACCACATTTTAATTACAAGAAAGGTTTTCAATATTTGCTCCCTTTAGCTTTTATATGTTCAACTTTTTTTCGTTCATTGTCGTTCTTAATATTCAATTAATTAACATATTTTGTCGCTAATTATGATTTTTAACAAAATATTCTATTAAAGTTAGTTGAAAAGATGGACAAATATTTTGTTTAATTTTTGTATTAGTTATTTATTTCTATTATTTAAAAATATGAGAGACCAATATATCTTTTTGGCCTTCATAACAAATATTTTGGATGAAAATCATCTTTACAGACAAGATGTGTAAATTAGTAGAGGGTTGATGATAAAAAAAAATTTAAAAAAGTTGAGAACATAAGTGTTAAAATAAAATAAAAAAAGTTTAGGGATATACATTGTAATTATAATGTAGTGTAGTTAACAAAAATTGTTGTTTGAATATATTTACCCTTTTAAAAAAGTGTAGTTATTCTTTATTATTTTATATTGTTCATGTTGCGTGCATCACCTTGTTAACTACATAATTAAATATTCAAAATTAATTTATACATTTGTCATTCTATTGTCATTCTTATTTTAATAATATATTTGAATTATATATTTTGATAATATTTAGTCTTTCCAAATTTCAGTATTATTAGTTGATGTGAAATTTTAAATATTTTACTTTTGATTTCAATTTTTAATATCCTAAAATGTATTCACGATAAGCGTTCCATATGAAATCGGAAACTCATTAGCACTTCATTATTTATACTTGGATTCTATTATCTTAACAAGTACCTATCTACAACTCATTAGTACTTTTGGTATTCATTATTTTGTGTTGACAAACACAACAATACAGGTACAATTTCGTATTCAGTTGGCAAAGATTTTTGTACCGGTGGAAAATCTAATTGAACTTTGGGTTTCAACCTATGCATTTTACACTCTTTTGGCAAAGCGTTTCTCGAATTGTGTGGTGCTTATCAAATAATTATTGGAAACACAGCATAATCACCTCAAATCCTGAGTACCCAATATGATTATACTTCCTAAACTTTTCAATATTTATTGAATTGATTTTTTTAATTTTTAATTGCTTAGTTTTAGAATCTAGGGTGCAATATCAGTTACGAAAACTTTAAATTTAAAATGGTTATCGATGGGAATCTAAATGAACTTTAGGCTATCTCTTAGCCTTTACAATCTTTTTACAAATAATTTTTAGTATGTATGACATTTTTCAAATAATTATTAGAAATATATCATTCAACAATACCTTCATAGTTACTTAATCGTCAACTTCAAATTAGTTGGCACTCCCCTCTACTATAAGATTTATTTTGTGTTAATTTAAGATTTGATGAACTTTAGGTTTCCACCTTCACATATTATACTCTTTTGACAAATTATTTTCCAAAAATATGGTATCTCCCAAATAATTAATAGGAATACATCATGCAACGACAACTTTGTTTGTTCTTCACATCAAAATCAAGTTAGTTTGTACTACTTCTATTTCAAGAGTTCTATTTTGTGTTCTCTTCTATTTCAATAGTTCTATTTTGTGTTCGTTTAACATTTGATATTTTAAAATCTATATGTTTAAATGGGTAGAAAGGAAATATCCATAATAAAATTTGAAACCTATCAGCAGCTAATTATCAACTTTAAATTATTTGGTACTTCTCATTAATCAGATCTATTATGTACTAATTGAATATTTGATATTTTAAAATTTATATATTTAAATGGATTGACAGGAAATATTCCAAATGAAATTGGATACCTATCAGCACTTGTAGATTTAGATTTGGCGAACAACGATTTCAATGGTACATAACTTGATCTCCTAAACTTATTTTATTTATTAATTTCAATATTCTAAAATGCGAGCTTTTACAACTCTAAATGTGCTAGGCATTAAAAACATATATTGTTGATAGGCGTCATGACGTAGGATAGATAGATTTTTCAGTAGGACTTAGAATTGTAGCAAGAAGGGCAGAGAAGAAGAAGAAGAAATCAAAAGAAGAAGGCAGCGGAAGAAGAAGACGACCACGAGAGGGGAAGAATCAGGGGAAAGGGGAGATTGTGGGCAAAGCCAATCTTAATTCATTTCATTCATCAACTAAGTTTTATTTTCAATTACAAACCATATAAATAGACAAACCATCAAACTTGAAGCTAAGGACTTGGTCAAGCCCATTAACACAAACCAACTCTAAATAAAATACAATAAACAATCCAATAATAACAAAATCTCTCGAAGTGGAAAAAACTTGACTCTGTCGAGTGGACAAATTACAAATGGTTGCAGTCGAGCTGCTAATCATAAGCAAGGTGATATACTCATGCCATGGGGACGATCTTTCTTAAGAACCAAATATCAAAACTCCATCATTGATAACAATGAAAATTGCATCTTATCCCCAATAATATGATGTAATCAATGTGACAGGGACAAAGGAAAATCCTACTGACAACAATAAAGCTCCAATAAATCTGGATTAAACTGCTGGAGTTTCGTTCGGGGACTCCATGTACAGTCAAACTCAAGTTGATCTACCCAACGAACGAAGAAGCACTAAATCTTTCCATCATTAGTCAACACAATATGTTCATCTAAAATAATATTAATTTTATTGTTGTGTGCTGTAATAGCTGGTATTGGAGTATACTTAGCAAAATATTTAGTGTGGGAACTTCCAGGTTGCGATAGAAAATGATCATTAAAGGGATTAAAGTAGCCTTTGTAAGTAACAAAGTCCTTAATGTTTAAAATAGAGTAATGGCCAAAATGTGATGAAGGGTCAATGATATATGTATTTGGACAAATATGCTTTAAAATTTTTAAATGGCCAACACAAGCTTGCAATATAACATAATCCCCAGCATTAAATTCAGTATGTCATTTATGCAAATCAGCTTGAAGTATATGATGCATTACTTGCTTCAAGTTGTTTATTGCTCTCAATGTGCAAGTCATGAAAATTATTTGGATACCTTAGTTGACGTGGACACACTAGCATGTTGGAACATAGGAATAAGGTCTAAAGGCCTCCTAGACGTATAACATTAATGACTACACAGGGACTCGGACCTGGAGAATGGTTAACAGAATTGTCATATGCAGTTGAATTGAAGGGAGGATCAAACCCCAATTCCTAAGATTTTTTAAGGACTAGACACTTTAAGAAATTGCCAAGAGTTTGGTTAGCAACATTAGTTTAACCATCAATATAAGGGTGGTCTGGAGTGGAGAATTTCAATTTAGTGCTAAAAATAAGCAATAGGGTTCTTCAGAAGTGACTAGTAAAATGATCGGCCTCTTTGGGTTGGGTAAGAGTACGACATACAACACGTAATCGAGAGATGTTGGAAACAATGGGTAAATATCTAGTTTCTTTGAAAGAGTCCGAATACCACCTAGGGACATGTGCTCACTATCATCCAAGTCATCAAAATCTTCAAGTTTAGGTTTATAGGCTAGATTTTCTAATGGTTCATCTATTACATTCTTTTGTGCTTCAATAACTAATACATGACTAGGACATTTGGAAGAGATATGGCCAACGTCCTTATAGTTGAAGAACTGTAAGTGAGAAGAAGTCCTTGGAATTTCAGGAATTTTACCCTGATTTTCCAACACATGAGGAATAGTAGACGGGGAAGGTCTTCTGATAGACTTAGGAGGGGGTGGCGCTAATGAGATCGATGCACGGTTGGCACCATGCATTTCATATGGAATACCAATAATCAACTCATAATCTTGAGCTAAAGAATAGCCGTGACCAAGAGTAGTGACTCCCTAAAGGAAAAGCTGACGCCTAAGATCATCTCTTAGACTTTTTTAAATCTGCTCAAAGTCAGGGCCTCATCTTCAATGATATGACATTTCATGCGAAATTCTTCAAAGTGAGCAATATGCTTAGTCACTAGCTGATTCCCTTGTGTAAGGATATCTTATTGGGTAAAAATTTTATGATGGTATCTAATTTAATGTCTCTAAAGAAATGCTCCGTATGACGAGGAAGAGAATGAGTATCGTGACAGTCATTACCTCGTTCTCGCTCATGAACCTGATCCCCATTCCTATGACCGTGCCGAAAATACTTTTTGATTACCTTGTCAATAATGATATTGTCTATTGTGGGACACTTCATAATTATCAATGTCAGTCGAATGAGGAAATTGCTTAAAATTATTCAAACTAGCAATTATGCCCCTACTATCTTAAAGAGTAGCAGTTATTTGGAATTGGATAGCTGATATTTGTCGAGCGAGTGCATCAAATTGTGAGAGGTTTAAGGCAATGACACTAAAAGTGATAAGACGGCCACTGCACAACTGCATGCTATGTATTGCAGCTAAATGACTTCAGTGGAGAGATCAATGAACAATCAATGCAAGCTATGGAAAATAACAACTTGAGTATTTGTTATTTTATTTTTTAATTTTGGGATTAAATAAATTCAAATATGGCAAGAAAATATCGATATATGTGAAATAACAAAGCAGCAATCAAATACTAATAAAAACCTAATCACGTAAAATAAGTGAGATAAAAGTGGAATTTAACGACGTTAATGGATCCAATAACATGATTTTAGGTAAAAATAAAAACTAGAATAACAACCTAAAATTTTAATCGATGCACACTGGGAGTTGAGTATATATAGTGGATAGATGACTGGGCATGTATTATGGCAAATAGTGATCGTGAATTTAGGGTCGTGATTTTACTGTGGACGGTGGTTGGATGAAGACAAGGGGTACATGGGTGGATTGTTGATGCTGTGTACAGAAGATGAAACTTGGGAGGTTGGGAAGGGTTTGGAGGCAACGAATGGAGGCCGTGGTGACTAGTTGTAGAGCAGATGGCTGGTGCATGGAACAGAAGGGAACAATATTTAATTTGGGCCCGGTTAGCGTTATTATTGGGCCATGTGTTATGTATGGGTAATGTATCTATTCGGCCAATCGTAATGTTGGATTAACTGTGCGGTTTATTGGAAGTTGCGGGCGGTTATTGTCTTTTGATTAGAGGTTTGGAAAGTGGGCTTGGTGGTTGGTGTTTTTATTTTTTTATTATTTTTTATTTTTTGTAATGGATGAAGATGGGGGCTGGTTTGGAAAGATGATAGGAATCGGTTTGGCGGCAACGGATTTGTTTATGGCCGTGCGTAATAACGAGAGTGGTGGTCTATGGAATTTTGGTAATAAGCTATTGTATTTGACATGAAGAGGATGACGAGTTGCAGCAAATTGGTTTGTGTATATGTAACAAGGGCAGAAGAAGAAGACAGCAAAAGAATAAAAAGTAGAAGAAGACGACTAGGAGAGGGGAAGAATCAGGGGAGAATGTGGGGAAAGCCAATCTTAATTCATTTCATTCGTCAACTAAGTTTTGTTTTCAATTACAAACTAGATAAATAAACAGACCAACAAACCTAAAGTTAAAGGCTTGGGCCAGCCCATTAATACAAATCCAACTCTAAATAAAATAAAATAAACTATCCAATAGTAACAAAAGGGTGATGTTTGCATCAGGTTAAGGTCCAGATTCACGCATGGATGATCTTTTTAGAATTTAAATTTCCATATAAAACAAAGATTTTATTGTTGATGGAAAATCTTAATGAAATTTAGGTTACCACATACATATTTTACACTTTTTGACAAATGTTTTTTAGCATGCATGCACTTTCCAAATAATTATTAGAAATAAACCACGTAACAATAACTTCATAGATACATCATTATCGAATTAAAATTAGTTAGTACTTCTCTTCTTTCATTAGATCTATTTTGTGTTGATTTAACATTTGATGTTTTAAATTCAATATGTTTAAATGGATTGACAAAAAATATTCCAAATGAAATTCAAAATCCATTATCGCTTGTATATCTAGATTTGGGGACCAACAATTTCACTGGTACGTAACTAGATCTTCAAAATTATATGTATTAAATTTAATGTTCTAAAAAGAGTAAAATGTGACTAGAGATCAAGGTTAAGCTTCGGAGTGTTACTAGCCAAAAAGGCCTAGGCATACAAAAGCGTACTGTGTGGCTAGGTGATAGGCCTACTTCGTACCTAAATGCACTTTTTAAGACACTGAGTAAATCCATTTGATTTGTTTATTTAGTTTCATGAAAAAGATTTATATCTAGATTCCAAATTTAAAATTTTCATATACATCAAAGATTTTGATGTTGATGGAAAATCAAAATGAACTTCAAGTTGCCACCTGGGTATTTTACACTCTATTTGACAGAAGTTTTTCATTGAATTACATTTATGCCATCTTCCAAATATTTATTAGAGACACATCATGCAACGGTAACTCCGTGGCTACTTAATTATCGAATTCAAATTAGTGCATACTTCTCTGTCATTAGATCTAATTTGTATTAATTTACCATTTGATATTTTAAAATATATATATGTCCAAATGGATTGACATGGAAATATTCCAAATGAAATTGGAAACCTATCAACAATTAAATATCTAAATTTGTGGGTCAATAGCTTGAGTGGTATGTAAATACATCTCCTAAACTTATATTATATATCAAATCACGTGTTTTAAAAATCATAAAGCTTGCCAAGACGTCAAGGATATCCTTCTAGCTTTTACGAGCCTAAATGGGCAGGCATATAAAAGCGTAATGCATGGCTTGGTGGCAAGGCTCAAAGTTGTGCTTAGATGCACATTTTAAAGACACAAATTAAATCTATTCAATTTGTTTATTTAGTATCTTGACAAAGATTTATAGCAAAACTTTAAGTTTAAAATTGTCACGTATAGTAAAGATTTTTATGCTGGTGGAAAATCTAACTGAAATTTAGCTTTCCACCTATGCATTTTACACTCTTTTGGCAAATGTTTTTCAAATTACGGGGTACTCATCAAATAATTATTAGAAACACAGCATAATCACTCAAATCCTAAGTACCCAATATGATTATACTTCCTAAACTTTTCGATAATAATTGGATTGAATTTTTTTTTTTTTAGTTTCTTAGTTTTAGGATCTAGGATGCAATATCAGTTACGGAAGCTTTAAATTTAGAATGGTCAACTTTAACAAAGATTTTTATGTTGTGGGAATCTAGATGAACTTTAGGCTATCTCTTAGTCATTTTACAATCTTTTGACAAATAATTTTCAGCATGTTTGACATTTTTCAAATAATTATTGAAATATATTATGCGACAATAACTTCATAGTTACTTAATCATCAACTTCAAATTAGTTGGTACTCTCCCTCTTCCGTAAGATCTATTTTGTGTTAATTTAACATTTGATGAAGTTTAGGTTTCCACCTATGCATTTTACACTCTTGACAAATTGTTTTCAAAATATATGGCAATTTCCCATAATTATAAAAAACAGAGCATAATTACTTCGAATCCAAATTACCCAGTATGCTTGAGATGAAGATGGATAATACTAGCGGCTAGTCTCATTATAATGTTTTTGTTAGTACTTGCTAACCTTTTCAATAATAATTGAATTTTTTTTATTTTTCTTAGTTTGTGGACCTAGGATGCAATTTCAGTTGTGAAAACTTCGAAGTTAAATTTGTCATCTATAACAAAGAATTTTTTACGAGGATTGAAAGTCTATATGAATTATGGGTTACCGCTTAATTATTTTACAAGTTGTTCCACAATAACTTCATAGCCACTTAATCATTGATTTCAAATTAGTTGGACTTTCCCTCTTTCATAAGATCTATTTTGTATTAATTTAACATCTAATGAACTTTAGGTTTCCAAATATTCATTTTATGCTCTTTTGACAAATGTTTTTCAAAATGTATGGTATTTTCCAAATAGATATTAGAAATATAGCATAATTACATCAAATCCAAAGTAACTAATGAACTTGAGATGAAGATGTATGCTACTAATCATTATACTGCTTAGTTAGTAATCACTAATACTTTAAATATTATTTGAATTTACTTTTTTATTTTTGGTTTCTTAGATTGAGGACCTAGGGAGCAGTTTCGCTTACGAAAACTCTAAATTTAAAATAGTCAACTTTGTAAAGGATTTTTGTAGTGATGAAAAATCTAAATGAACTTTAAGCTTAGACCTACACATTTTCAACTCTTTAGACACGTTTTCAGCATTTAGGGCATTTATCAAATAATTATTAAAAATATATCATACAACAATACCTAATAGTTACTTAATAATCAACTTCAAATTAGTCTTTCATAAGATCTTTTTGAGTGTTAATATAACACTTGATGAACTTTAGGTTCCCACTTATGCATTTTACACTCTTTTGATCAATGTTTTTGAAACATATGGTAATTTCCCAATAGCTAATATAAATACAACGTAACTACATCAAATCCAAAGTACCCAATAATATTGGGATAAAAATGGATGCTGCTAGTGGCTAGCCTCATTATAATGTTTAGTTAGTACTTGCTAATCTTTTCAATATTAATTTAATTTGTTTTTTTTTAATTTGAGGACCTAGGATGCAATTTAGTTATGAAAACTCTAAATTCAAATGGTCACCTTTAACAAAGATATCTAAACTTATTAAAAATCTAAATGACCGTTATGCTACAAGCTAGTCACTTTATACTATTTTGACAATTGTTTTTCATCATGTATGGCATTTTTTAAATAACTATTAGAAATATATCATGCAACAATAACTTCATAGTTACTTAATCATCCACTTCAAATTAGTTGGTACTTCCTCTCTTTCATAAGATCTAGTTTTGTTAATTTAATATTTGATGATCATTAAGTTTTCTCCTACACATATTACATTCCGCTGACAGATGTATTCAAAATGCATGATATTTTCCAAATAATTATTAGAAATACAACACAATTACATCAAATCCAAAGTACCAAATATTATTGGGATAATGATGGATATTGCTCGCGACGAGCGTCATTATAATTTTTAGTCAGTACTTGTTAATATTTTCAATGTTAATTGATTTTTTCTTAAATTATTAAGTTTGAGGACCTATGATGCAATTTAAGTTACAAAAACTATAAATTTAAAATGGTCACCTATAACAAAGATTTTATGCTGATGAAAAATCTAAATGAACTATAGGCTACTACCTAGCCATTTTACTCTCTTTTGACAAATGTTTTTCAGCATGTATGGCATTTTTCAAAAATTAGTATAAATATATCAAGCAACAATCACTTTATTGTTACTTAATCATCATCTTCAAATTAGGTTGTAGTTCCTCTCTTCCATAAGAGCTATTCTATGTTAACTGAACATCTTACATAACAAATTCTATATGTTGAAATGGATTGATGCAAAATTTTCCGAATGAAATTGGAAACCTATTAGTACTTCTATATATAGATTTGAGATGCAATGGTTCATGGGTTCATATCTAGATCTACATTTATATTATATATTTAATTCAATATTTTAAAAAGTGTAAATCACGGCCAAGTGACAAGACCAAGCTTTCTGCTTTTACGATCCTAAATGGGCTAGGCGTAAAAATCATAAAGTACGGCGATCATGCACCAAGGTCCATTTTCATGCCTAGATGTGCTTTTTAAGTTACCACCTTGGCATTTTACACTCGTTTGACAAATGTTTTTTAGCATACATGCCATTCACCTAATAATTACTAGGAATACAAACATAAAATTCTATGTATCCAAAATGTATACTGCCAACAGCTAGCCTCATTATAATGTTTAATCACAATTTTATAATCTCTTCATTTTTAATTGGATTAATTTATTTAATTTGGTAGTTTGAGGACTTAGGATGTAATTTTAGTTATGATTAACGGTTTAGTGTTTCTCTGTTAGCTACAAAGATGAGCTTTGTACTTTGGAGTATTTTGATTAAAACGTTATAAAAATTGTGAAAGTTTTTCTTTTAAAATTTTTCAAATGAAATGCTTTTCAATGGAATTAATAATTTGTCGACTGAGATCAATTATTCTGCATTCGATTCTAGATCAACTAATTATTGATTTTCTAAATTCACGGACCTTAGAAAAATTAACATGATTTTAGGTTATTCTTTATTATTGTATATTGTTCCTATTGCATGCATCACCTTGTTTATTAAATGATAAATATTCTAAATTAATTTATACATTTGTCATTATAGTATCGCTCTTGTTTTAACAATATATTTGAATTCTATATTTTAATTATATTTAATCTTTAAAATTTCAGTATTATTAGTTGATATGAAGTTTTAAATATTTTACTTTTGATTTCAATTTTTAATATCCTAAAATGTATTCACAGGAAGCATTCCATATGAAATCGGAAACTCATTAGCACTTCAATCTCTATACTTGGGGTTCTAATATCTTAACAGGTATCTAATTCTATCTACAACTCTTTAGTATTTTTGGTATTCATTAATTTGTGTTGAAAAACACCAATATACAGGTACAATTCCGCATACAATTGGCAATTTATCAAATTGGAAGGAATTGCTCATTTATAACAACAATCTTCATGGTCAAATACCTGAATTCATCTTCAACCTCTCCATGTTACAAACACTTTCTTTGGCTGGTAATAGTATATCTGGCAATCTTCCATCATCAATTGCCAATGGTCTCCCTAATCTTGAACGTCTTTTACTCAGTGGCAATCAATTGAGTGGAGAAATTCCTGCCTCTATTTCAAATTTTTCAAAGCTTACTAAGTTGGATCTTGGTGAAAACTTCTTCAGCGGACAAGTGCCAGTGAATCTTGGGAATTTACATAACCTAGAGTCTCTATATTTTGGTACTAATCAGTTGACAAAAGATCCTTCAGTGCCTGAATTGGATTTTCTTATTTCATTGCAAAATTGTAGGAAGTTGAAATTCATAAGGATGGAAAACAATCCTTTCCGCGGAATATTACCAAAATCCTTAGGTAATTTGTCAACGTCTGTTGAAAATTCTGAAGTCGGTCATTGTGGTGTTAAAGGTATCATTCCGAATGAAATTGGTAATTTGAGCAACTTGGTTGAGTTAGACATTGGAGGCAATGAATTAACTGGAAGAATTCCTGACACATTGGGTCAATTAAGAAAATTGCAAAAGCTTATTCTCAGTCTCAATAAACTACGAGGGTCAATATTTGCCAACCTTTGCGATTTGGTACATATATATTATCTTGATTTGGGAAATAATCAACTTTCTCAACAGTTGCCAAATTGTTTAGGAAATCTTATGACTTTATGAGAAATTTATCTAGATTACAACTCAATGACTTCCACTATCCCATCAACATTATGGAATGACAAGGAAATTCTGATTTTGAGTTTGGCTTATAATTTGTTTAATGGGTCACTGGCACCAAAAATTGGCAACTTTAAGAACATAACTATGTTATCTCTATCGGGAAATCAATTCTCAGGTGATATTCCAAGCACTATAGGACAACTTCAGAATTTGGAGAATCTAACATTATCAAACAATCGATTACATGGTCATAGACCTAAATCGTTTGGTAATTTGATTTCATTGAAAATATTAGATTTATCGACGAATAAACTCGATGGTGTTATCCCCAAGTCAATGGAGAAACTTGAGTACCTTGAGAATTTCAATGTTTCATTCAATGAACTCATTGGTGAAATTCCCAATAGAGGGCCTTTTAAGAACTTCAAGTCAGATATTTTCGTGGGCAACAGAGACTTGTGTGGAGCATCTCAATTTAAGGTCAAGCCATGCGAAGATAATACAACAAAAATATCAAACAAAACTATAGTTTTGAAGTATATTTTACCATCGATTTTGGTCATATTTGTTCTGGCTATTACCGTGATATATTTAATAAAATGCTATAACAGAAAAACACTTCTTCCAGCTCTGTCTACTTTCCCCGTCACCATCAAGAGGATTTCATATTATGACGTTCTTGATGCTACAAGGAAATTTGGTGAAGAGAATTTGATTGGCAAAGGCAGTGTTGGTTCATTGTACAAAGGAGTATTTTCAGATGGAATGATAGCTGCTATTAAGGTGTTTAATTTAGATTTGGAAGAAGCAAACAACAGTTTTGATTCTGAGTGCCAAATACTATGCAACATTCGTCACAGAAATCTTGTTAAGGTTATTAGTAGTTGCTCTAACCTTCATCTTAAAGCCTTGGTGCTCGAATATATGCCTAATGGAAACCTTACCAAATGGGTTTTCTCGAGCAACTATTTCCTAAATATATCTCAAAGGTTGCAAATAATGATAGATGTTGCTTCCGCACTCGAGTATCTACATCATGGGAATCCCTATTCAATTGTCCATTGTGATTTGAAGCCTAGCAACATACTTTTAGATGAAGAAATGGTTGCCCATGTTGCTGACTTTGGCATTGCCAAGCTTTTATCTGAAGACCAGAGAATTTTGTTGACCAAGACGTTGGGCACTATTGGATATATAGCTCCAGGTAAATGGTTTCTGTCAACTACTTCCATATGTATAGTTAAATATTATACAAGTAATTATTCACCAGTGTTTTGCATGCTAACAGTATATTAGTGTTCTGGTATTGTTTCTCATTTACTTAACTATCATTTAACATTTCACTAGATAATTTTGGTCAAATATGCCAACTTTGTATAATATGGATCGACAGGATTAATATAAGCTATGGCGGATGTTTATAGCTGTGGGATTATGCTGATGGAGACATTTACAAAAAAGAAGCCAACAGATGATATGTTTGTTGGAGAGTTCACAATGAGGAGATGGGTGTTCGAATTATTTCCTGATGAAATAATGCAAATAGTGGATGTTGATCTAATGAATGCAATTGAAGACAATATTTGAGCCAAAGAGGGCTGCTTTATATCAATCATGAGACTAGCAATAGAATGCACTACTGATTTGCCCAATGAGAGGATCAATATGAAAGATGTCCTAACATGGCTCGAAAAGATCAAAACTGAAATTTTTTGAGCATAACTGAGGTGGAATAAGGTAAAGAGGTTTGTTTCTTTATTAACTTGCTTTTTCCATCTCGTTAGAACACAAAAAGGTTAACATTTGAAGTAAATTTCATTCATGAAATCAGAACATATTTTTAATTTTTGTTCTCCTAGAATCCAGGCTTCATATTGACTACTATTTGAAACACACTTTAATCATCTCTCGTAAGCTTATTATATCTATCTATTGCAGAAAAAAATCATTCTGAGGATTTTTAAGCTTGTTTGGCTTCCACAGCTGTTGCAATACATTATTATTGTCTTTT
This sequence comes from Olea europaea var. sylvestris, assembly GCF_002742605.1. NCBI lineage: Eukaryota > Viridiplantae > Streptophyta > Magnoliopsida > Lamiales > Oleaceae > Olea > Olea europaea. Next base: position 674,519 of record NW_019229002.1, read on the forward strand.
GGCCATGTAAACTGTACGTTTGATGACTAAATAATTGAAAGGGGCCAAAAGCCCACACAATTAGTTGCAAGATATAGTTGATCAACAACAAAATAGAAATTAAACTTGCAAAAAAGTAAAATGAACACAGCAGAATTTTTTTGGTCGAAGCCCCAGAGGTTCAGTGTTCTTTAAAACACCTGACCCTGTTGAACATCCAATCAAGAATGGATATTGCTCGTTTGCACTAAAAGCCTCAAAAATCGACAACGAAGGTTACAATATTCAGCCAATACAAAATACACAAGGGAATAGACTTATCTCTTTAAGAAGTCAATAGATCTGCCTTAAATCACTCAAGAACTAACATATCACTTTCTCATATCTCAACACATGAGAACTCCCTCATTCTTACAAATTTTCACTCAAGAAAATATAAGTATTATATGAATAAAACATCAAACAACAATCTTTGAATGAGATGTTTAACAGAAAATAATGAAACTAAAAACCCTAGCCACCCAAAGAGAAATGGAACTCTTTTGAACTCTCACATGAAAGGACACAAGACGAAAATCTAAGGCCAATGAATAGTCTTCTAAGTATATATATCACCGGATATCAAACCCTCCATCCAACAGTAGATAACAAGTCAATGTCACAATCTAGTGCATTCCAACTTATAAAGATGTGTTTAGAAGATGCGTTTTTAAATCTTGAAAATTATGAAGCACAATCGGGTTTGAGTCTCAACAATCTCCACCTTGCTACCATAGTTTTTAGACCATAGTGCAGCCAAGAGCCAATATCTTTCTATCTTTCATTTGCTCTAAGTACTTGTAAATCATGACACAGCATCAACAGATAATACTTTCAAATGGTTCTTAAATTTGTTCAACAGTATTATCTTAGTTCCCAAATCAGAGGAGTTATATTAGGTAGGTACTTCACCAATTTTCAAAATTCCTTTTGAGATTATATCTCTAATGAAATTATACTTAATAACTATGTGTTTAGTTCTATCATGAAACATGGGGATCTTGCTTAGATGTATGGCACTTTGGTTATCTGAATATAGTGTTGCATTTTTATGAACAAATCCAAGTTCTTTTAATAAACCACTTAACCAAATACCTTCTTTAAAAGCAACAGAAGCAGCAATGTAATCTGCTTCAGTTGACGATAAAGCCACAATCTTTTGTAATTGGGATTTCCAACTAATTACAGTACCACATAAGCAAAAAAAATATGATGAAGTTGATTTTCTATTATCCCTATTTCCAGCAAAGTCAGAATCAATAAATCCCTTCAAAGTTACCCTTCTTTGTTCATTTTAAACACAAGAACCAGAAAAGAAGTACCATTTAAATATCTTGACAACCATTTTAAAGCATTCCAATGTTCTTCTCCTGGATTATTCATAAACCTACTCAATATGTTAATACTAAAAGTAAAATCAAGTCTAGTACACATAATCAAGTATATGATAGATCCAACCACATTAGAATAAGGAATTTTTAACGTCCTATTGAACTCTTCATCAGTTTTGGGACAAAATTCAGACGTAAGCTTAAAATGATTAGTAAGAGGTAAAGTTACAAGTTTACAATCAAACATGTTAATTTTTTTTTTCAAAATCTTAACCACGTAATCATGCTGGTTTAGAAATAACATGTTTTTTTTTTTCTCTTTATCTCTATAAATTACATGTCAAGGATCTTTTTAGCATTTTCAAGATCTTTCATATCAATTTGAGATTTAAGTTACTGTTTGATATGCCCAATTTTAGATTTATCACAACTTGGAAGTAACATATCATCCATATAAAGTATGAGATAAAAGAGAATGTTTACCTCCTTTTCCTTTACAGTACAAACATATATCATAATGGACCTTTAAAACCCAAGTTTCAATACAAAAGAATCAAATATTTTGTACCACTGCCTAGGAGCTTGTTTTAGGCCATATAATGATTTCTTTAACAAACAAACAACATTTTCAGAATTTTCCTTTATAAATCCAACAAGCTATTTTATATAGATCTTTTCTTATAGGTCTTCATAAAGGAAAGCATTTTTAATATCTAACTGGTCAAGTTCCAGTCAAATTGAGCAACCAAAGCAAGTGAACATCTAATTGTGGCATACTTAACAATAGGAGAAAATATTTCATTATAATCTATTCCTTCTTTTTGTGTAAATCTCTTGGCTACCAATCTAGCTTTCTATCTTACATTGTCATTTCCCCCTTCTCCTTCTTTTATTTTATAAATCCATTTACAATCTACAAGCTTTTGACCCTTAGACTTTTCAACTAATTTCCATGTTTCATTTTTAGGAAGTGAACTCATTTCATCTTCCATAACTGCTATCCAATTTTAAGTATCTTTACAATTAATAGCATCATCATAGGAGTTAGGCTCATTATCAGATTGTTCTTGATAGGTAATAAAGAAACAAAATCATTACTTTCATATCTAGCTGGTGGTCTAATTTGCCTTCTTTCCCCATCTCTAGTTAATTGATATTCATCAATGAGCAAAGTAGGATTATCAATCAGATTATTAGAATCAGAGATTGGATTATTCTCAGTTTCACTTAAAGTGTCACTTTCTGCAGTAATAGTTTCTATTAGAGCAGGTGCAGGTGTTATTTCCTCAACATGAGGAGTCTCCACCTCAATTTGAACACCCTCACTAGTGAAATTATTATGGTTTCCTTCTAAATAAGACATAAGTGATTTATTCAAAACTACATCCCTCCTAATAATCACCCTATACCTTCTTTCACCTTTAACCCACAACTTGTACCCTTTAAAATTTTTCACCATAATCTAAGAAAACACATTTAAGTAATCCAGGTTCTAATTTTCTAATGTTTTGATGAGCATGTGTAGCATATCCAAAAAGTTTTTAGGTGAGAGTAATCAACAGAATTTTTAGTCCAGACAGATTCAGGAACATCAAAGTTTAAGGCACTAATGGGAGTTCTATTAACAAGGTATACTGCAGTTTTCACAGCTTCACCCCAAAAAATTTTTTGGCAAACCAGAACTCAAGAGCATACATCTAACTTTATTTAGCAAAGTCATATTCATTCTTTCAGCTATGCCATTTAGTTGAGGTGTATAGGTGATTGTGAGATGTCTTTGTATGCCATGTTCTTTATAGAAACTATTGAATTCATGATTGCAGAACTCGAAACCATCATCAGTTCTCAAAATCTTTATCTTATTATCAATTTGGCTGTCAATTTATGTTATCCAATCTTTGAAAACTGAATAAGTTTCATCTTTAGTTTTTAATAAGAAAACCCAGATTTTTCTTGAAATATCATCAATGATCAAAAGATAATATCTAAAACCAGATAGAGTACACACAGATGCAGGACCCCACAAATCAGCTTGCAAGTGCTCAAGTATTTCTTTTGATTTATGAATTCCAAGTAGAAAAGGGAGCTTAACTTGTTTACCTGTCACACCATTGTTCACAGTGACCAATATCATCAAGATTTTGATTACCAAAAACTCCTCTATTTTGCAAAGCCTTTAAACTTTTCTTACTAATGTGGCCAAGTCTTTCATACCATAGTTTTGCAAGAGAGAAATTTTCATTTAATGCAGCAACAGTCAAGCCAAGTAAGGGTTTATCTTTAAGAAAGTAAAGACCATGTCTCTTAGGGATATTGTTTGCTAAAATTATATACCATAAGTGCATGATTGTGTTCAAGTAATAAAGTAGACTTATGAGTTCCAGTATCGATCCCTCGAGGAGTTTTTTTTTTTATTAGACAATTGTTGACTCAATTTTAAGAATTGAAAACACACAATTAGATTTCATATGTGAAAAGGAAAGGAAAATAGATTTGAAGATCAATTAAAATAACAATTATGAAAGAAAAGGAAAATTGACTTATAAATGAGTTGGGATTTACGATATCACTTAACCATCATTTCTTTAATATTGCAACAAATCGAAAATGTAAATTACCTTGTTACATTGTTAGACCCGATTTTTCAAGTTCATAAAATTACCTCTTTTGAGTGCAATTAACCATAATCAATTGGTTTTACTCACTATATCTCTATGTTAATAAAAACCCAATCGACCGCATTCAAATGGTGATGAAAATAACTCAATGGGTCACCTAGGGTTTGGAGTATGTCTCTATCTCCTAAATCAACCTAGGGCATTAATTATTTTGGTCAAGAATGCACAACACAACAATCTCTCAATAGTTGCACAAACCACTAAATTCAATCAGATATTGGCCACAGACGTGATGAAAAATAAATGCACAATAACTTAGTAATTAAAGCATTAAATGATGAATATTGAAAATAAACAAACTTAGGTCAAGTTAGATCATAAATCTCGACATTAAATACTTAGCTCGTTGTAAAATAGAAGAACAAAAATGAAATAAAGAGAGAACCCATTACAAAATGAAGGTGAAAATAGAAAACTACAAGATAGTGGAAGAAAACCATCCTTTGAATATATTCTTGAAGAAATGAGGGATTGAAATCTTGAATACTCCTTGTAAACTCCCAAATTTTGCCAGATATTCTCCCTTCTTCTTGCCTCTTCTCTCCTTGAAAAATTTTCAAAGTGTTCTCCTATGGGCCTTGCCCTAGAAGTGACCAACAAGTGAGTACTTAAATGGCCAAAAATCGTATTAAGTGAAATTGTGAAAGAGGTCCTGAAATTTATGCGAAATAGGCAAAATTTGCCCAGCTGGAAAGCGGCGTGCGCGCACGGGCATTTGTGGCGCCTGTGCACCGTTAGATGCTTTTAGCCTCAGGAGATCACAAAGAACCTTCCACACGAGCGCCATAGTAAGCCTGTGCGTGAGCACTGGCTTTCTTCATTTCTTTTTCCAACTTAGTCATCCATTTAATTGCACACAAGGCCCTCAACTTTGATCATGTACAACTTGGTCCTCAAAATTTGATTTTCATATCACTTTGGCCCTTCAAAATTGCAACAATAGGTCCCTAAACTTTCAACACTTTATACTCTAGTCACCAAGTCATGTTCTTGTGTACTTTTGGTCCTTTCTCCTCCAATTTGGACTTTTTGCCTACAAACACCATAATTACACAAAGGAATCCACTCAATTTCATTAATAATTAGCTCGTTAAAGTGCCTAATAAGTATGTAGAAGCACACTTATCAAATACCCCAAACTTAAGTTCTTATTCGTCTCCAGCAAGATTAACTCCTAAAATAATCATGTAATAGATACAAAGAACCAAAAATATTAGATAGCCCATCAATATAAATGAGAGTGTAAAATTGTGTAATCAATTCACACCTATGCTTTCAAATCATGCTACCAAAAACAATGTAAACTTGTCCAATACTTGATCGGTATATTTGTGTGCATAGTCACTTTTAATCATCACCTAAATTTGGAAACAATTATCAAGACGAACAAAATCTTCAAATTGGCTCCAGTCCGAATCCTTTGTGGTCAAATATTTTATTTCTCGCTCTTGAGATTCACACACTGAAATAGATATTTCTTTTCCTTTCCCTGGTAAAAATATAAGGGTAGCTATCCAATCACTCATTTCTTTTCCCTCTCTAGTTTGGTTGGGTCTAATCGGCAATTTCAACATCTAGACATGTGATGATTCTCCACTAATGAGTGCTTCCACATTCAAGCTTATACTAAGTAATTCAAACCCACTAGTTATCTAAGCCGAAATATCAAATACAATTGCACAACAATTTTTTTTTATTTAGCCAAATCCCATGTTTTACCTCACTCCCTTAAACATTCTTCTTGACCCTTGTAGTGAGCTTTAGGTAGATAACTCCCCGGTTGTTTGGGCCAAAGGGTACCTGGTTTTGAGATATCCCTACGAACTTAATAACTCAAAAAGGCTGCGAAGTAAGGCCCAAGATTCAACAAGTTTAATAACTTTTTTTTGTTTTTTTTAAGCGCAATAAAAATGGGACTTAGACTCCTAACATATGGTCATTGCATAGCTTATACTTGGCAAAAGACACTCCACACAAATATTTTCAACATGCATGGAATCACACACTTCTAAATTATATCCTTCGCCGGCTCGACCGTCCCCAAACTTATCTTACAATATGGTTAAGTGAAAGAGATGTGGATATATGATTGACAAAAATTTATGCACAACTCACAACCTAGTTCAACCAATTCAAAAATTTCTCCATCAATCAACCATTTCCAAATCTAGACAACGACCAATCATGACTAGTGTGCTCAAAGTGGTATAATATCTCACATGGACAAGCAAATTTCAAGATCAAGGCAAATAACATGATTGGACATAGATTATAAATTAACAATAATTTTAAACATCACATCCAATCATCAAAAGCCAACAAGGCTATCCAACACTTTAAATATTAATACCAATATAAGTACAATATATAAGCACACTATCCCATCAGCACCTCCGAACTTAACTTACACATTGTCCTCAATGGTACAAAAACAATATAAAATAAGAAAAGAAGGTTGATGAAACTTCCTCGATTAGGTGTTAGCTGAAGGAAGCTATGGATGACTTTTTGGGTCAAGACTCGGTGTACGGTGTACCCCCAAACTTGTTGAGATCCATGGGTAGCTAGGACTTCAAAAATTTTGACCTGCAAAAGAAGAGTGTTAAATAAAAATACAATATCAAAAGTATTAATCACAAGTAACATCAAAAGGTATAAGGATAAGAAATTTGGGTTGCCTCCCAACAAGCTCTTGCTTATAGTCTTTAGCTCGACTATTGGGCTTGTTCACTCCGGACTGGCAAGAAGAATGGAGGACTTCTCTTTTAAAAAATCATCTCCAAATTATGGTTTCAACCGTTGCCCGTTAACCTTGAAGTTTCTTTTTTCCTCATGATGAAGTTTAACTGCTCAATGTGGAAAGATTTTAGTGATGGTGAAAGAACCCGACCATCTTGAGCGGAGCTTTTAGGGGAACAATCGGAGTAGAGAATTGTAAAGAAGAACATGTTGCCCAACAAAAAACTCTCGCTTTACAATGTGTTTATCATGCCATTTCTTTGTCTTTTCTTTGTAAATTCGAGCATTCTCATAAGAGTCAAGGTGGAGTTTATCAAGTTCATTCAATTAAAGCAATCTTTTCTCACCGGCCAATTTAATATCAAAATTTAAAGCTTTTATTACCCAATAAACCTGATGCTCAAGTTCGACCAGAAGGTGGCAAGCTTTTCCTAACAAAAGGCGATAGAGAGACATACCAATGAGTTAATGAAAGCGGTGCGGTAAGCCCATAACGCATCATCCAATTTCTTGGACCAATCTTTTCTAGAGGCACTCAACGTTAATTCAAGAATCCTCTACAATTCTCGATTCGAAATCTCAACTTGGCCACTAGTTTGGGGATGATAGGGAGTAGCCACACGATTCTTTACTCCATATTTGGTTAATAGTGAGTCGAAGAGGCGATTGCAAAAATATTTACCTCCATCACTAATGATGGCTTGGAGGGTGCCATAGCGAGAGAAAATATTTTTCTTTAAAAAGTTCACTACCACCAGAGCATCATTAGTGGGCAAAGACACCACTTCTATCCACTTTAACACATAATCAACCGCCACTAATATGTATTGATCTGAGAATGAAAAAGGAAAATGTCCCATGAAATCAATACTTCACACATAAAAAATGTCCACCTCTAATATAGAATTCAAAGGCATTTCAATTCGATTGAAAATATTACCACTGCATTGGCATTTGTTGCACTTTGAGACAAGAGTGTGAGCATCTTTGAATAATGTGGACCAATAAAACCAGATTGAAGTACATTTGATGCGGTTTTCACGGTCCCGAAGTGACCACCATAGGGCGAGGAATGACATTGTTCAAGGATTTGCTCCATTTATCTTCCGACATACATCTCCAAATAATTTAATCTGGGCCCCGTTCGAACAACAAAGGATCATCCCAAAAATAATGCTTGATGTCGGTGAAGAACCTCTTCCTTTGTTGGTAAGAAATATCCGGTGGAGTAATGCCACTAGCAAGAAAGTTCACATGGTCCACATACGACGGTGTATGGGTGGCTTGTAGAAGATGCATAATTTGAAAGAGTCGTTCATTGAAGAATACCTCATTTATCTTCCCATCCACCAACTCTTCGATTTGTTCTACAACAACATTTTTGGTCTGTTTTTTTATCGCTAATTTCCAATTCAAACTCTTGTAGAAGAAGGACCCATCTAATCAATCAACGCTTGGCATCTTTTTTTGCTAGCAAATACTTGAGGGTGAGTGGTCTATGTAAACAATCACTTTCGACCCAATGAGGTAAGATCAAAATTTATCAAATGTAAATACCAATGCGAGCATCTCTTTTTCAATAGTGGCATAGTTCAGTTGAGCATCAGCCAAAGTTCATCTAGCATAGTAAGTAACATGCAAGATTTTATCTCTCCTTTGCCCAAAAACTGCTCCAACAGCATAATCTCTTGAATCGTACATAAGCTCAAATGGTAAATTCCAATCCGAAGCTACAATGATATAAGTTGTGATGAGCTTCTCTTTAAGAGTGTTGAAAGCATGGAGGCACTCTTTGAGAGAAATCAAATGGAGTATTCTTCTCAAGTAAGGAGCAAAGTGGCTTTGTGATCTTCGAGAAGTCCTTGATAAACCTCTTATAAGATTCGACATGACCCAAAAGCTCCTTATCCCCTTTACTGAGGTTGGTGGAGGTAATTTCTCAATGACTTGGATTTTTACCTTGTCAACTTCTATCCCTTTGCATGAAATCTGATTGCCGAGAACTATGCCTTCTTAAACCATAAAATGACATTTTATCCAATTAAGTACTAAATTGGTCTCCTCACATCTCTTCAACACCGTATCCAAATTTTTCAAGCATCCCTCAAATGAGACTCTAAACATCGAAAAAGCATACATGAAAACCTCAATACATTTCTCTACCATGTCGGAGAATATAGCCATCATATATCTTCGGAAACTGGTGGGGGCATCGGAAAGACCAAAGGGCATCCTTCTATATACAAATGTACCATATGAGCACGTGAATATAGTTTTCTCTTGATCCTCCGGGGCTATTGGAATTTGATTATAGCCCGAATACCCATCCAAAAGCAATAATGAGAATACCCCGCTAACTACTTGAGCATTTGATCAATGAAAGGAAGAGGAAAGTGATCCTTCCTTGTAGCTTTGTTGAGCTTACAGTAGTCAATGCATACCCTCCAACCAGTCACGGGTCCAGTAGGTATAAGTTCATCATCCTAATTTTTCACAACCATGACAGCTCTTGTCTTTGGCACTACTTGAACGGGACTCACCCATGCACTATCAGAAATTAGGTAAATAATACTCGCATCAAGCCACTTTACCACCTCGACTCCTACCACTTCTTTCATATTAGGATTCAACCATCTTTGATGCTCTGATGATGGTTTAAAATCGTCCTCCATAAGGATTTTGTGCATGCATAGTGAAGGACTAATTTCCCGAATGTCTACAATAGTCCAACCAATGGCTTTCTTGTGTTCCATCAACACCCGAAGTAACTTTTCTTCCTCCAATTCACTTAAGGAATTATCAATGATAATCAGAAGCGTATATAACTCTCCCAAATAAGCATACCTCAAATGAGGTGGAAGAGGCTTCAAATCAAGTATAGGTGCTTGTTGAAGAAATGGTAGTGGTGGTGAAGAGCTCTTTTCCAAGTCCTCATAATTTGGTACCCTCTTGTAAGACCTTCTTTTGTAAGACCGAGAAGGTGTAGCCTCCAAATAGTGTACCATATGCTCAACTTCAGACGGATACAACATCCACGCGAAGGCATGAATCGAATTCCGATGGATACTTGATGCCTTCAAGATATTGAATCTAACTTGTTCATCTTGGATTCTTAGAATGAGTTGTCCCCTTTGCACATCATCAAAGCTCGACCGGTGGCAAAAAATGAATGTCCCAAAATGATAGGGATGTCATGGTCCTCTTCCATGTCAAAAATTATGAAATCAGCTAGAAATATGAATTTGTCCACCTTGACCAATAAATTCTCAATGACATCTCGAGGATATTTAATTGATCGATCAGCCAATTGTAATGATACAGTGGTGGCTTTGGCTTCTCCCAATCCTAACTTTCTGAAAATAGACATAGGCATCAAATTAATGCTGGCACCAAGATCCCATAAAGCTTTACTAAAATTTAAATCTCCAATAGTGCATGGAATAGTAAAACTCCCTGGATCTTTGATTTTCAATTGTAGCTTCTTTTGAAGAGTGGCACCACACTCCTCCATTAGCATTACTATCTCATGCTCTTTGAGTTTTCTTTTTGTTTGAAAGAATGCCCTTCATGAATTTGGCATAACTTGGCATTTGAGTTAATGCATCGGCAAATGGAATGTTTATGTATAGTTTTTTGAAGACCTCCAAAAAAATTTCAAACTGAGCATCCAATTTCTGTTTGTGAAGCCTTTATGGGAAGGGAATTGAAGGCACATAGGCCCTGATCGGTGTTGGAGCCTTTGACGTTAATGGCTTCGGTTTATCTTCCCTGGTTGATTCATCCTTTCCATTAGGTTTTTTCATAACCCCTTCTTCTTCAATGGGTGCCTTTGTCGGTTTGAGCTTTAGGACGTGTCACCGTGATTTCAGGCAATTGAACCCCACGTCTAGTGGTAATAACTTGCACATTATCTCTTGGATTTGTTTCGGTGTTGCTAGACAACACCCCTTGTTGCCTTTCGGAGAGAAGTTTGGCAATTTGACCAACTTGACGTTTCAAAATTTTCAAGGATGCATCATTGCGTTCTTGATATTGCAATTGATGGTTTGCCAAATTAGCAATGGCCTCTTCCCAACCTTCTTTCTTCTTTTGTGGTTTCGGGTTGAGCACATTTTGATTATTTCCATATGACAAGTTTGGATGATTTCGCCAACTGGGGTTATGAGTTTGCGAGTAAGGATTGTATCCCTGGCGTTGAAAGTTTTGAGCATATGCCACTTTCTCAGTGGATGCTGTACCACCACCTATTAATGGGTAACTCAGGCTTAGGTGATTTGCTCCACAAATAGGCAGAAATTGAACCTCTCCCATGCCTCATGAAAGCTTTCAAATTCAAATTGTTGGAATGTGGTTATGTCATGCTTGAGTTGGCTACTCGGGCAGGTGGAAAGAATTCGATTGTGAATTTTTGAACAAGTTTCAACCAACTATTTATACTTCTAGGTGGTAAAGTCTCAAGCCATTCCCATGCTTCATCTTTCAAAGTGTGAACAAATAACCTCATCCTAATTGCCTCCATATTCAGCCTTTATATTTAAAATTTCCTACATTCTCTGTAAAACGTGCGACATGTGAGTGAGGGTTTTCATCAATTCTCCCATAGAATGGAATGGTGTTGGAGAACAAATTGATAACATCCGGACGAAGTTGAAAGTTTGGATGTCCATATGGAGGATAGACTCTACTACGGCTGGGTTCATGAAGTCCCCAAATAAGATATCTTCCTCATTTACAATAGGCCCTTGAGCCCTACCCACTTGATTACCAAAACCCGGTGGCATTCCACCTCAAGAAATATTTTTCGATTAAGCATTAGGTTTCTTGGTGTGCCATATCAATCAGTTGTTGCCTTCTCAATTTCCTTTGTTCCTGTCGCCTTCTTCGAAAAGTTCTTTCAATATCCGGATCAAGTTCAAAAAGATCAAAACTTCTCGAACGAAGCATACACTACTGAAGACCTAAGGAAATCAAAATAAGAAGTTAACTGCACAATAAATATATAAAAGCTATGAAAAGAACAAAAATTGTAAAAATTAGAATAAAAAAAAGATAAAAATTGAAATAAAATACCCCCGGCAACGGCGCCAAAAACTTGTTCGCTAAAATTATATACCGCAAGTGCATAGGTACGTTCAAATAATAAAGTGAACTTATGAGTCCGAGTATCGATCCCTCAAGGAGTTTTTTTTTTTTTTAATTATACAATTGTTGACTCAATGTTAACAATTGAAAACACACAATTAGGTTTCATATATGAAAAGTAAAGGAAAATGAATTTGAAGATCAATTAAAATAACAATTATGAAAGAGAATGAAATTTGACTTATAAATGAGTTAATATTTACGATGTCACTTAACCATCATTTCTTTAATATTGCAACAAACTGAGAATGCAAATTACCTCATTGTCGTTACATTTTTTGACCCGATTTTTCAAATTTAGTTAATTACCTCGCTCGAGCGCAATTAAACCTATCGATTGGTTTTACTCACTATATCTCTATGTTGATAAAAACCTAATCGACCGCATTAAAATCGTGATGAAAATAACTCAATGGGTCACCTAGAATTTGGAGTATAACTCTATCTCCTAAAACAATGTAGGGCATTAATTACTTTGGTTAAAGATGCATAACAATCTCTCAATAGTTGCACAAATCACTAAATTCAATCATATATTGGCCACATACATGATGAAAATTTAAGCACAACAATAAATGCACAATAACATAGTAATTCAAGCATTAAATGATGAATATTGACATTAAAGAAAAGTTACATCATAAATCCCAACATTAAACACTTAGCCCATTGTAAAATAGAAGAACAAAACTGAAATAAAGAGAGAACCCATTACAAAATGAATGAGAAAATAGAAAACTACAAGATTGTGGAAAAAACCGTCCCTTGAATATATTTTTGAAGAAATGAGGGATTGAAATCTTAAATATTCATTGTAAACTCCCAAATTTTGCTAGATATTCTCCCTTCTTCTTGCCTCTTCTCCCCTTGAAAGCTTTTCTAAGTGTTCTTCTATGGGTCTTGCCCTAGAAGCGACCGACAAATGGGCATCTAAATGGCCAAAAATCTTTTTAAGTGAAATTGCGAAAGAGATCCCGAAATTTATGCGAAATAGGCGAAGTTTGGCCAACCAGAAAGCAGCGCTCTTGCACAGGCATTTGTGGCGCTCGCGCACCGTTAGATGTTTTTTGCCTCGGGAGATCACAAAGAGGCTCTTGCGCGAGCGCCTTAGTAAGCATGGACGCGAGCGTGGGCTTTCTTCATTTCTTTTACCAACTTTGTCCTCCATTTAATTGCACACAAGGCCCTCAACTTTGATCATGTACAACTTGGTCCTCAAATTTTGATTTTCATATCACTTTAGCCCTCTAAAATTTCAACAATAGGTCCTTAAACTTTCAGCACTTGTACACTTTGGTCACCAGCTCATGTTTTTGTGCACTTTTGGTCTTCTCTTCCTTCCTTTAGCTCTTTTCTCCTCCAATTTGGACTTCTTGTCTACAAACACCATAATTACACAATTATAAATAGGAACCTACTCAATTTCATCAATAATTAGCTCATTAAAGTGCCTTATAAGTATGTAAAAACACACTTATCGGATACTTATGATTAAATCATTGCCCCTAAGAATTTCAATATGTCCTTGACGCAGTTTTATGTTAAACTCCAAATCATCCAACATACCTAGAGATACCTGATTTCTCTCTAGTTCTGAAACATATCTAGTTCCCTTTAAAAATAGGACCTTTCCATTCTCAAGTAACAATTTAACAGAGCTGATTCCATTTATTTTACAAGTCATATTGTTAACCATTATAACTTGTACGTAAGTTGTTCTTTCAATTTCAAGAAAATAATTTTTATTTGGGCACATATGGAAGGAACTGAATCAAGGATTCATTTATCATTCAATTTATTTGTAGCATTAACAAGGACCAACCCATATTCATCCATATTAACTTTATTGTACATTAAGGCAGCATTCTCATCATCATGTTTCTTTTCCTCTAATTTATATTTCTGTTTATAACAATCTTTAATAAAATAGCCATGTTTCCCACAGTAGAAATACTTTTTACCATTGGCCTTGTTCTTAGATTTACCCTTACCACCCCATTTCTATTTATTTTCATTTGAAGTTTTTGAGTGATAGTAAGGTTTACTAAAACCCCTTCCTTTAGCCAGTAAAGTATCCCCATTGTGGTTCTCCTTGGATTCCAATTTAATCTCTAAAACTTTGTTCTTTGGGGCATTGATTATTATTTCTGTGGTAAGTTCTGTCCTACCATATTCCAAGGCAATCTTGATGTCTCCGTATTTATCACTAATGGAGTTTAACAAGATCACAGCCAACTCATCTTGTGAAAGTTTTTCATCACAATTGGTTAGATCTTGGTTCAACTTAGTAATCCTATTCAGATTGTCATTCAAATCTGTTGAAGGATCCATTTTAAAAGAAAAGAGTTGTTTTAACAAATAGCACTTATTTGGGATTGTCTTAGTCACCTATTGTTTCTCAAGTTTAATCCATAGTTTAGAGGCTGTTTTAGCTTCACCAATGGTCCTTATCACATTTTCTGACAAGTATAGAAAAATAGTACTCTAGGCAACCTCTTCTAATTCAATTTTCCTAGCATGGTTCATATCTTGAGGCCAACTATCATCTAAAGCCCTAACACATCTCATTTACATTAGGATAGCTTTCATCTTTTGACTCCACATATTAAAATCAATTTTACCGTCAAATTGTGCAACCTCAAATTTAGTAGTAGCCATTTTATTATGCCACACACAATGCACAAGTCAGAGTCAAGATGATCACAATAGAGTATGCAAAAGACACACAACCGTGCCAATCAAGATTCACAGCAATGTTCCAAGAAGACACAATTTTGCAAGTTTTAGTCACAAGTATAGTATGCAGATCAATTCAAGTAAGGACACAATGGCAGAGGGCAGAAGTTCTAAGTTTTAGAAACTTTTCCTTCAAGATTCTCCAGGTGCACCCCTCGTTCTAGGCTTACCTCAGATTCCCAAGGCCTCACAGGAGCCTTTGGACAAAAACCAGACTTGAGAGCAATATGGTGTATGGCTAATCAAGGGGAAAATAACGAAACCCTAAAATTTTGAAAAGTAAATTTTACAAAAATTAAAAGATCTCACCCAACGAGTATTATATACTCAAAAAGTCAAACACTACTCTATAGCAGTTCCAAAAATTCAGATCTACAGCAGATCGACCTCTTCTTTCGAAGATCCAAGTATCTTGCCCCAGTTTAATGCTCTGATACCAGTGAAAGGGCAAAAAACCCACACAATTAGTTGCAAAATACAGTCGATCAACAACAAAATAGAAATTAAACTTGCAGAAAAGTAAAATGAACATAGCAGAATTTTTTCATCTGAAGCCCCAGAGGTTCAGTGTTCTTTAAAACTCCTAATCCCCTATTGAGCATCCAACAAAGAATGAATATTGCTGAGTTGCACTAAAATCCTTAAAAATCGGCAACGAAAATTACGATGTTCAACCAATACAAAATGTACAAGGGAAGAGACTTATCTCTTCAAGAAATCAATAGATCTGTCTCAAATCACTCGAGAACTAACAGATCACTTTCTCAGATCTCAACACACGAGAACTCCCTCATTCTTACAAATTTTCACTCAAGAAAATATAAATATTAAATGGCTAAAACATCAAAAAACAATCTTCAAATGAGATGTTCAACAAAAAATAGTGAAACTAGAAACCCTAGCCACTAAGAAAAATGGAACTCTTTCGAACTCTCACAGGAAAGGACACAAGATGAAAATCTGAAGCCAATGAACAATCTTCTGATTATATATATCACTAGATATCAAACCCTCCATTCAATGGTAGATAATAGGCAAAATGTCACAATCCAATGCATTCCAACTTATAAAGACGTGTTTAGAAGACACGTTATTAAATTCTGAAAATTATGGAGCACAAATCGGGTTCGAGTCTCAACAATAATTTTTTGAAGTTTCATGTAGTATGCTATTGTGTAAGAAAATCTTAATATCTTTACAATGGTGATACTAATGAGGTGATAAAAAAAATATAGCATTTTCTTTTAATTCAAAGTTCTTATTTTAGTAAAGTTCCTGTGTCCTGGTTGATTTTGTTTCTGACGACAATCTTTTTTCCTCTATTTACATGTTCCATTGAGAAACACTCTATTCTTTGAAGCAAGGAGCAAACCTTTTTGAAGAGCTAAGGAACATTTCTAACAGCTATTCTCAATTAGTCAGAGCACCTTAGAATGCCAAATGCCAAAATTTGAAAACAATCAAAATTTATTTCAATAATCAAATAATTTAGAAAATCTTATTTAAATTATTCAGAGTACAGTAAAAAATTGAGTTAATTCTAGAAATAGAATCTTGAAATAAGGAGAGCAACAAAATAACTTCTGATTCAAAAATTCTAAATTACAGAATAATACGATGTGCTTTTAGTCCCTAGGGCTTTGGCATGAAGACCCAGTATTTTCCCCTGTTTATTTGATGGCATAAAACTGATCCATTGACTGAGAAAGGATTAGAATTTTATTTAACCTTAGAATAGTGATGCAACATACATATGGAAATTATCCATTATATTGGCATTCTGGGATTTTAGTATTATATGATGAGAATAGATTTTTATTTTATTTTATTTATTATTATTATTTTATTTTTTTTTTGTAAAGGTTTTGATTGTGGCTGTTTTTCAATTAATATTTTTAGTACAATATTTTGTATCTTCCTTACAGAATAGTATTCTATTTCATTAAATAAGACTGCTTGAGACTTTTAATAGAAGTGATTTAATAAATGAAAAATTATATGTTCTTAATTATGTGGCCAAATTCTTAATATAATGTGAAATCAATGAATCTTTAATGTCTAGCTTTCAAGCATTAATGATTCAAAGAAAACAAACTAGAAGGTTGCTCGTGATATTTATGTTGTCATGCTTCCGTACATGCTACTCAATATTAGAGATAGTCCATAGACACAATGCACTCCATTCTCAATTTATGTCGGAAAGAAGGGAAGGGGAGCCTTGGAAGTCCGAGGTCATGGGCCACCCTAGTTTTATTTGTAACTTATCTGGTAATTTGGTCAATGGTTTGCTGGCTTCAAAAATTGGCTATATGAAAAAATTATGACAGATTATATCCATTGAAAATCAGTTTTCACGAGATATTCCAAGCACTATTGGGGAACTAACATTATCAAACAATCGATTACATAGTCCTGTACCTAAGTCATTTGGTACTTTAATTTCATTGTGTAGCCCCCAAGTCATCGGAGTAACTTAGGGACGTCTTGTATTTCAATGTAACTCAATGGTGAAATTCATAATGGAGGGTTTTTAGGAATATTACAGCAAATGCTCCTAATTCTCCATACCTGAATACTTTTAGTTTTTTTTTTTTTTTTTATTTGTTACATTCAATTCAAGAAATTGAAAAAACAAAATGTGTTCGTTCAAAATGGTCATATTGGGAGGGCACATAATTTTTAAGTATTTATTCAGTTCATATTATTCTCCATACAACTCCTAGATCGTCATCTGCATCTCAATAATTCATTTTACTATCTGCAGCTTCTGGTGTCTCAATTGTGGCTCTTTGCCTCTTTCTACCTACAAACCGACCCAACAAATGTTTCAAGTCAGTGAGCTGGATTTCAAGAAAAGCAGGATCTGAGTAATATCGTACCCGTGTACTACAAGATCCAAATTAATCTCTTCACTCCCATTTTTAGACCCCAAAAGACCCTCTTCTTCTTCTACGATCCACCTGAACTGCTAATGGTGTTTTTTATAGCCTGGCAATTGTTTCTATCTCTACTTTATCCCGAACAATGCAATGTTTTACACCCAATTTTATGTTTTTTTTTTCGAATTTTACTGAGATTTACAATTGGAATAAAAAGAATGAACTTTTTTATTTGGGCTTAAAAGTTGATCGTAAGAATAAGCATTTCAGAGGAACTGAATTGAATTTTATAAGGATGTATATGAAATAATCTGATGCCTGCAATGTTCTTGGGAAGTTTGGTTCCAATTGGGTCTCTCTGTACTTTAAAGCTGTGAAACTGCAAGAATGGTTGTTTGATGGATTCCAACCTTCTCATATGTAATTTGGCATGCTTCTTTGTAATTAACTAAATAATTTCATTCTGAAAGTACAATGTTTTTAATATATGCTTCTGGGTTTAAGGTCATACCAAGCAAATATAACAAAACTAAATTATCAAGCAAGATAAGCGATTTTGAGGTATATTTTACTAACAAGAGGATTTTATATTTTTATAATCTATATGTAAAGCGTTTGGTAATAAGTTCAGTCATTATTTTGGTTTATTTTATGAGACGCCATAGTAGAAAAACACTAGATCCAGCTCAGTCTACTGGCCTCGTCACAATTGAGAGGATTACATATTATGACATTCTTAATGCTACCAAGAAATTCAGTAAAGAGAACCTCATTAGTCTTGAGATTTGGAAGTTGCAAAACAGTGTCTTGATACTGAGTGTCTAATACTAGGCAACATTCGTCATAGAAACCTTGTTAATGTAATTAGTAGATGCTCTAGACTTGATTTTAAAGCTTTGGTTTGGTTTTGGAGTATATGCAGAATGAAAACCATAACAAATGGCTTCCCTCTAGCAACTATTTCCTGAATATTGCTCAAAGATTGGAAATAATAATATACTTGGCATGTGCACTAGAGTATCTGCCTCATGGGTGTCCCTACTTGATTGTCAGTTGTGATTTGAAGCCCAACAATATGCTTTTAGTTGAAGATATTGTTAATTATATGCCTCAAAATTTGGTCAAATATTTGGAAGATTACGTGATCATATTGGTTTTGGAAAGATACCATATTGGATTCAAGAAGGATATGGAAAGAATCAAATTCGAGCCAAGAAAGGAAACAAATTTTCTTGTGTGCCACAAGTTTTTTCCTTTTCTTTTCCTTTTAGATGATTTTCTTCCTAATTTCCATCTTGTGCCTATATTTAGGGTTTGACTCATGTACTATAAATATATGGCTCCTCTTTCAGTTTAGCAGAAGCTAATATTGCTGTGGCGGTGTATTCTCTCCACATTGTCAATTAATAATACATCTTGCCTCTGTGTTTAACTTTCTTTTCTTCTTTACTTTAAACCTTGATATATATTTTTATATTGTTGCAATTCATATTACTTCATATTGCTCATCAACTTCATTCTTTACAATCCGTCAATCCCAACAAGTGGTATTAGAGCTCGGGTCTTTGGTGAATTGGTGAAGTTTTTCAGAGATGGCTGCCATAAAGTTTGATATTCCGCTGTTGGATCGCAATACAAGGTTTTCATTGTGGAAAGTAAAAATGAGGGCTATTTTATTGCAGTTGGATTTGGACGATATTTTTCTGGGTTTTGAGAAGATACCAGATAATTGGACAACAGAGGAGAAACAATGGAAGGATCAAAAGGCTTTGTCGTTGATTCGTCTTCATTTATCCAACAATATTCTTCAAGATGTCTTGAAGGAGAAAACTGTTGTTGCTTTGTGGTTGAAACTGGAGCAGTTGTGCATAACCAAAAGTCTTACTAGCAAATAGGCTCTAAAGCTGTAACGCCCCGACCCCTAGTGGACCGAAACGATACTTACTTTACTTAGCTTAACCAGTAGTTTAGTAACAAGTGTATACGTTTTAGCGGAAGCTTACATCTTCGGATAATAATTTAAATAACAATACTTCAAATACTTTAAACAAAAACACTAAATCATTTTTCAAACAACAAAATGTAATTTATTTGAAGAAAACATAACTTGTTCTCATATTCTATGTTATTTAAAACTTTAAAGAAATAACATTGGAAAACATTTCATAAAAATAAATCCAAATCACTTATTCCCCGAATTTCCATGGGCTTGTTGCATCACTCTCCATCTTCTCCTCCATCTATGCCCGAGGTAAAATTCTTTCAATCTATAGAGATGAGATTAAACCCGTGAGTTGAAAAACTCAATAGGTATCATAGATGCATTCGTGATCAAACTATACATTTCAAAACATTAACTTTATAACTTTTCATACATGCCGTACCCGAAGGCACCATTTGACATGAAGGGGTATACCGTACCCAAGGGCACCATTTGACATACGAACATTTCTTTAACATAGAGGGGTATGCCGTACCGGAGTACAATTTGACATACAACCATTAACATAGAGGGATATGCCGTACCGGAGTACCATTTAACATACAAATATTAACATGAATCGAAACTTATAACTTAACACGATTAAACACATTGCACATCTACCTACCTTGATTGATACTTTTGAAACTTTGAAAACTTGGATTGAAAATTTCGATGAAACTTAGACGTTGAAAGAAATGCACTCCTTGGATGTTTGAAAACCATTGAGAATTGATGCTTGAAAACACTTCTTAAACTTTTAGGAAAAATAGTTTTCCTCCCTCTCTTTTTCTCTCTTGGAAACTCTTTCTTTAGTATGTAAAAACTCTTACTTTTGGTGTGAAAGAAAATGAGTGAAATGAGGTCTCTATTTATAGGTAAATATCCCATAACTTAAAGCAAATGAAGAGTCAAATTTCATTTAAGAGAGAAAACATGGGTACCATTTAAGTTTGAGATTAAATGCTTCAATTTAGTGGGGTTTTTATTGCCAAAAACGTGGGTGGCCCTTTGAGAAAATAATTGATGAAAATAAATATTTAAATTCTAGAGAAAAACGAGAATTTTTCATTTCAGATAGTTTCAGTCGACCGGTTGTAGTCCGATTGACATTGTATAGCTTTCAGTTTTTCTATCATAACTTCTTCTCCCAATATCCGATTGAGGTAATTCAAAGTGCGTTGGAAAGCTAATTCAAAGAGATACAACTTTTATTTAGATATAATTTTCCAAATCGAATGTTTCCTATGTCGAAAATGGGTCTCAAATAAGACTAAAAATCTGAAGTATACTTTAGTCATTCAATATTCATGTCTTAGTGCCACTAAGGTGTCTAAAATTATTTGGGGTTCTACATCCCCAACCCCTTAATTAAAATCTCGTCCTCAAAATTTACCTTCTGATTGGGCGAATAGTGTTGGATACTTGTCTTGGCTTCTTCTTCTTCTTTTTTTCAAGTGGCTTCTTCTATGCTATGATGATTCCACTGTATTTTAACTAGCTGAATCTTTTTATTCCTTAGTTTATGCACTT
Organism: Olea europaea var. sylvestris; assembly: GCF_002742605.1. NCBI lineage: Eukaryota > Viridiplantae > Streptophyta > Magnoliopsida > Lamiales > Oleaceae > Olea > Olea europaea. The sequence continues at coordinate 695,556 of NW_019229002.1, forward strand.
TTCGATCCAATATCTTGATCGGTAGTTCCTCGTACAACAAATCTTTCTGTACCTCCAAGATTTGATAACTCACTACATGATTAGGATCATGTACATACTTCTTTATCATCGATATATGGAACACATTGTGCACTGCCGATAATTCAGGTGGCAAAGCTAGTTGGTAAGCCACATTTCTGACTCTATCAAGTATCTCGAAAGGTCCAATATACCGGGGTCGTAGCTTGCCTTTCTTTCCAAATCTAAGTACACCTTTCATCGGTGCTACTTTCAGAAACACTTTATCCCCAATTTGGAATTCTAAATCCTTCCTCCTTGTATCTGCATAGCTCTTTTGTCGATCCCGTGCTGCCTTTATTCTTGCACGGATCTTATCGATTACCTCGACCGTCTTTTCGACCATTTCTGATCCCAAAACTCTCTTCTCTCCGACTTCATCCCAATGAACAAGGGATCTACATCTTCTACCATAGAGAGCTTCGTATGGTGCCATTCCAATAGTTGCTTGGAAACTGTTATTATAAGCGAACTCTACTAGAGGTAAGTATGACTCCCAATTACATCCTAGATCCAAAACACATGTTCTCAGCATGTCTTCCAAAGTTTGGATGGTCCTTTCAGACTGACCATCGGACTGAGGGTGATATGCTGTACTAAAGTTCAGCTTCGTTCCCATAGCTCCTTGTAGACTTTTCCAAAATTTGGACGTGAACCTTGGGTCTCTGTCAGACACAATGGATACAAGTACACCGTGTAATCTCACAACCTCTTTAATGTACAACCGTGTCAATTGGTCTAAACTGAATGTTATTTTCACTGGAAGAAAATGAGCTGACTTCGTTAGTCGATCCACTACTACCCATATACCATTATTTCCTCTTGCTGACTTCGGGAATCCAACCACAAAGTCCATCGTGATATTTTCCCATTTCCATTCAGGTATATCTAGTGGATTTAACAATCCAGCCGGTTTTTAGTGTTCTGCTTTAACCTGTTGACATACCATGCATTTCTGCATGTACAGCCCTATACTTCTTTTCATATTTCTCCACCAAAATGTATCTCGAAAATCTCGATACATTCTCATACCACTGGGATGTACAGTGTACGGGGTGGAATGAGCTTCTTTCAATATCTCGTTTCTCAAGACTTCATCCTTAGGCACGCAAATTCTTCCTCTAAATATCAGTGCCTAATCCTCAGCTACTCCAAAGTCCTTTTTCTTATCGGTACCAACTTCATTCTTAATATTCTGCAAAAATGAGTCTTTATTTTGGGCTTCTATAATTCGATCTCTAAGAGTAGGTCGAATTATTAAAGCTGTTAGACGAGCAGTGACTTGTCTTGATGTAGTAACCACTTCGATCTGCAACTTTTCCAAGTCCTTGACTAACTCCACTTGAGAGGTAGGTAGTGACGTCAATTGTCCCATTGATTTTCTACCTAGAGCGTCGGCCACAGCATTAGCCTTACCCGGATGGTAGTGAATAGTGCAGTCGTAATCGTTCACCAATTCCAACCATCGTCTTTATCGCATATTCAATTCCTTCTGTGTGAAGAAATACTTGAGACTTTTGTGATCTGTGTAGATATCATACTTCCGTCCATACAAGTAGTGTCGCCATATCTTCAAAGCGTGTACTACCGCTGCAAGTTCTAAATCATGCGTCGGGTAGTTCTGCTCATGTTTCTTCAATTCTCTTGAAGCATAGGCTATCACTTTTCCATTCTGCATTAGTACACATCCCAATCCTCGCTTGGATGTGTCGCTGTATATAATAAACCCTTCCGTACCTTCAGGTATTGTTAATACAGGTGCTGATATCAACTTCTTCTTAAGTTCTTGGAAACTTTGTTCGCATTTTTCCGTCCATTGGAATTTTACTCCCTTCCTTGTAAGCTGCGTCATTGGTCCAGCTATTTTGGAGAATCCTTCTATGAATCTCCTATAATATCCAACCAATCCTAGAAAACTTCATACTTCGCCAACATTTGTTGGTGTTTTCCAGTTGGTTACTGCTTCTACTTTTGCTGGATTTACTTCAATCCCTTGGGCAGTAACTACATATCCAAGAAATCCAACTTGTTCAAGCCAAAACTCACACTTCTTGAATTTGGCATAGAGCTTCTCATTGTGTAATACCTCTAAGGCTATTCTCAAGAGCTCTTCATGTTGCTCCTTACTCTTGGAATATATCAGAATGTCATCGATGAAGACTATGACAAACTTATCCAAGTATTGATGAAACACTCGATTCATCAGGTCCATGAACACTGCAGGTGCATTGGTTAGCCCAAACGGCATCACCGTAAACTCGTAGTGTCCATATCGAGTTCTAAAAGTTGTCTTAGGTATATCCTTTGTCTCTACTTTCAGTTGATGGTATCCCGATCTTAAGTCGATCTTGGAAAGTACCTTAGTTCCTTTCAGTTGATCTAACAGATCCTCGATCCTCGGGAGTGGGTACTTATTCTTGATGGTTAATCGATTTATCTCCCTATAATCGATGCACATCCTCATGCTTCCATCATTCTTCTTTACAAACAACACCGGCGTACCCCATGGAGATACACTTGGTCGTATGAAGCCCATATTTAGGAGTTCTTGCAACTGCTTCTTTAATTCTTATAGTTCCTTTGGGGCCATTCGGTATGGGGCCTTAGTACTGGTGCCGCCCCTGGAATTAGGTCTATGGTGAATTCCACTTGTCTATCGGGTGGAATACCAGATAGATCTTCTGGAAACACATCTATGAATTCCTGTACTACTGGTACATCTTCAACCCTTATCGTCTCTTGTTTCCCTCCTGAGATACTTACTAGATATCCTTGACATGTTTCTTTTCTCAACATCTTCTCAGCTTGTAAAGCCGATACTAGTCGAATAAGGGGTTTCGTCTTCATGGTTTTGGTTACTGTGTTGAGAAGATTGGTTATTTCGATGTAGATGGATTTGAAATCTTGGAGTTTCGTTCGTTGTACCGAAATTTTGAGTCAAGGTGGAGATTGTTAATTATATGCCTCAAAATTTGGTTAAATATTTGGAAGATTACGTGATCATGTTGGTTTTAGAAAGATACCATATTGGATTCAAGAAGGATATGGAAATAATCAAATTGGAGCCAAGAAAGGAAACAAATTCTCTTGTGTGCCACACGTTTTTTCCTTTTCTTTTCCTTTTACATGATTTTTTTTCCTAGTTTCCATCTTTTGCCTATTTTTAGGGTTTGACTCATGTACTATAAATATATGGCTCATCTTTCAGTTTAGCAGAAGCCAATATTGCTGTGGCGTTGTATTCACTCCACATTGTCAATTAATAATACATCTTGCCTCTGTGTTTAACTCTCTTTTCTTCCTTACTTTAAACCTTGATATATATTATTATATTGTTGCAATTCATATTACTTCATATTGCTCCATTAACTTCATTCTTTACAATTCGTCGATCCCAACAGATATGGTTGCCGATGTTGCAGACTTTTGCATTGCCAAGCTTCTCACTAAAGATCGAAGAATTTTGATGACAAAGACATTAGGCACTATAGGATATATGACCATGACAACAATTTATATATACAGTTAAATATTATACATGACATAATTATTCATAGATGTTATGCTAATAGTATATTTATTTGTCATTTAACATTGACATGTTTGTTTGATCACAAGTGCCACTTGTTTGTTTGTTTGATGACTAATATCATCCTCACTAAACAGATGATTTGCTTGTTGGAGAGTTCATAATGAGGAGATGGGTGCTTGAATCATTTCTTGATGCAATAATGTAGATAGTGGATGTCGATTTAGGGAATGTCATTAAAGAAAATATTCGAGCTAAGGAGAGCTGATTTGTCACGGGAGAAGCTTAATATTGAAGATGTTCTAACCTCTAACAAGGCTCAAGAAGATCAAAATTGAATTTTGTTAAAGCGTTACCCAGGTTTGCTTCTTGACCAGAGCGCAAAAAATGATTCTTAAAATCAAAATCTATTTTCTAAATCACTATAAATCTCATAAAAGCTTATTATGTTTCTATTGCAGAAAAATTGCTATCATTCTGAAGATTTTATGCTTTGTTTGGCTTCCATTATTCCTTCTTCTTTTCTCATTTCTTCCCTTCACTTTTTTGTTTCGTTTGGATAACATTGGAGCATCTACATGTGTCGGCGTGTGTCTGATACGTGTTAGTTCGACCTTGTTCTTAACCTTTGCCTTCTCAGTTGAGAGGAATTTAGGATATTTATGTCTATTGCGCATTCCATTTTTTGCAACTTTTTCGATTTTTCATTTCTTGAAGTAAATGAAGAGGAGGAATTTCCTTGTTGTGTAAATTGCCTTTTAAACAAAAAAATTAAGGATATCCTCTTGAAAAAGAATGCTTTTGTTTTTATTTAACTGACATATCCTCTTGGTCAAAGTTGTAATTATTGAGTGCTTGGTATAATAATATGGTTCATGAAGAGATTAAAAATATGATATGCACAATAAATTGATTAGCAGTGGATATAGCTAGAGATAATGTTACGACCCAGTAGAGGTTTACGCCTTTTCTTTACAAATAATATCATCTAACACCAATGATGTTAAAGCACTAGTGTAGGTGGCCACATATGATACTTTCAATTAAATGAATTATTTGACATTGTATTTAAATTAATCTAGCATTTAATGTTATGTAGTTGCCTTGTAAACTAATGTTTGACACCGGTAGATTGGAATAGCATTACTCTTTCTTTATTAATCTTATCTCTCTGCTTTTCTACATTATTTAGGACAATGTATGAAGGATAAAATTTAATCATTATTGTAATGAGATTGTCCTCTCTTTTTTTGGTTGACGTCAAGATGCAGTCTGAAGTCCTTTAGAATCAAAGGTAATGAAAATATTACGTGTTATGTTACAATTAGTGGTGACAAGGCAATGCAATTCCTTAAAACTTGGTTGAAGGTTAAAGAATACAAACATAAGTGAGGCTGAGTGTTTTGGCTTTCGTATTGAGGAACACATTGATCATGAAATCACGTATGAGATGCCCTTGGCTCATATATTTGTATATTTATCATGATTAAAACATTTGGCTTCATATTTTCGTAGATTCTCTATAACCTTTTTGTTGCTAAGTCAACATTGTTTCTTTTGCTAGTTTCAATATATGAATCCACAATAAAGATTGAGTTTATATAATTGATTTATTTTGTTTTATTCGCCTTTCTGCTGGTGATGATACTTGTTATTTCGAGGAAATTTCAACATTATCAACATGGTGTTGATGTGGAGTTGTCTGGTGATTTTTTACATCAATAACGCGAGGCCATCGACCCTCCATGGTTGCTTTACCTCTGCGTGAGGTCATCGATCCCCCATGGGTGCTCTATCTCTACGCATGGCCATCGACCACCCCATGGGCGCTCTACCTCAACGTGTGACCATTGATCCCCTCAGGGGCGCTCTACCTCTATGGGAGACCATTGACCCTTCGTGGGAGCTCCACCTATACGCAAAATCGTTAACCGGCATGGAATTACCTACATGACCATCCCAATACTTAGCAATAAAATTTCTGATGAATTGACAAGGTTCCATGGTGGTTACCACTGGCACAACCTCCAGGCAGGAAGTTAAAGACCCTCCACTCAGAACGTGGGATAGTGGAAAAGCCAACGTGAGACATGTGGCACCACGATCGCCTGACATTCACCTGGCTTTCGGTGTCTATAAATACCCCTGAAGGTGACACAGGTATGAGAGGTAGCATATTTTCAGCCATCTGAATCCCGTCCTTATTTCTCCTAACACGTATACTGATTCTCACGTCGGAGGTAAAACGGGGAAGAAAGTCCCGCCCTCACTTTTCAGATTACACACACCCGTCAGAATAGCAAGAACGTCAAAAACCACCAAGTAGATCAGGGGGTATTGTTCCACCACCATTTCACTGGGTTTGCTACTAACCTCAAGAAATCATCGACATTCTACACCAAAATTACAGTGATATTCATAGCTAGTTAAATTGTTATCGGATTTCTTTGACTCTCTTCCATTTGAGAAAGATTCAAGTTAGTTTAAATGTGCCTTAATTTTATTTTATTTTTTTTTGTTTTCCCCGATTTTTCTTTTGTTCTGACAATTGTAGAATGGAGCTTGACCATATTTGAGGGCACTAACTAGATCCTCTCCATCCCTATCCCTTTCGTGTAAGGGTCAATTTTATGCAAAGAGCTGGGTCTAAAATCGAGAATGAGCCAGGAATAGGAGCACAGTTAAAATCATATAAAACTGTTTCAACTGTTATGTTCAAGGGTTTGTCAAAATTTAAACCATGGTACATTTGCTAGGTCTGACTGATATTAGTAGAGTTACCAGAGACAATAGTGGACCGTGATATTCTCGAACCTCAAAATTTCTTTGCAAACTAAGAAGGGGGCCTCAAGCTCCACTTGATGGAAGAAAACCATGAAAGTACTAGCATCATTACATAAGGAAGCACATGAAGAAGAAAAGGTTTTTAGAAACCATATCTCCTGTTTAAAAATGAGGGAAGAGCAAAAGGGCGACCACTTGGGAGGCGGACATTGGGTTTTCTGTCTGCTTATGAAACACCTGAACCAAACATTTAGTCTTATTCATTTGTGCACTGAAATTTTACGGTACCTCTAAATAGCATGTAGCAAGTGCAGGCATACCTTGTACCATGGATGCACTTTGAAATCATTATAGCTTGGATTTATACATCGAATTTCTTCTCGAGTTGGTGTACCAAGAACCTCTTAGAAAATGCTTTCCAATTAGTATACATGAAGAGATCATTACAGGTATAGCAATCTGATCCATAGAATCATAGAAATAGAAAGGATGGCACACCTTAGTAATCTCTACTAGCTGACCAACTACATTTTCTCTAGGAAATAGTGGCTGTAAAAAATAAAGAAAATGAAATATTAAGTAAGAAAACATGATAGAATAAAATACCACTCGACAAAATGAAAGAACTATATAGAGGTTACAGGCATGCCCCCAAAGCAGCTTAGCTAAGATAAAATTGGCAGACCAAATATCAATTGCTGTCATATGTTCTGCTGCACCAAAGATGAGTTTTGGGGCTCGATAGTATCGAGAGCGAATGTAGGATGTATTAGCTTCACCTGGCACCTGCTTATTAAAAAATTTCAGGTGACATATGTTGGGTTTTTTTATACCCAATAAATCCCTCGGGCTATGATGTTATCTGTTTAAATTTTCAATCGGCTTAGCCAAATGGCTGGACGGGAATTTAACACTACAATCAAGATGATACAACCCAAAGGTTAATTGGGCCACTCGAAGCAACCTAAATATTTTAGTGTTGCTCGTGATCCAATCGACTTCTTTGAATGGCCATTAATTGAGAGAAAAACTTGCCATTTAACTATCTTTTGGGCCTCTAATTTGACCCATTGGTTAACCTACCTACACTTACCTTATTTGGGCCAATCTTTACTAGATGTATTGGTCTCTTTCTCTCTAAGTGAGAGACGTCCTCAATGCCTCTCTTGCTTGGTCGGTCTCTGTGTGTTTTCTCCTTCTACTATTTCTGCCTCTTTGTGATTCTTACCTTTGTGGTGATATTATATGAGATATCTAACACCTTTGTGGTCTCCTAAGTGAACTATCTCATTGGCAACCGAGAGTGGAAGCTTGGTTATTGTCTTGGGTCGTTGTTGTTGGGTTGTGGTGCTAGAAGTTGGTGAAAAACTGAGCCTGGACAAGCTTTGGTGCTCAATATACGTTCAACATCTGGTATCAGAGCGTGGGTTATCATTATCTAGCAAGAATCAGAACAAAAATTAGAAGAAATTAGCGTTTTCTACAATCTGACCGGATCTGAAAACTTCAATTACTCCCTAACTGGACCCTAATTAGAAAAGCTATGGGCAGTGATGACAATGATGGTCAATAATTAAGCCAAATCACTACTATCAAGAATAGATCGAATATTAAGGCTATACCCTTGTTTTGGCAGCAAAACAGCCCTGTAATCCCATGGAAATCAATTTGTTCCTATTGCACTAGAGTGCACCGCTATTATTGAACCTTACTATTAAAAACTGTGGCACATCTCTTTTGGAGGAAGCACCAAATCAGTCAAGATAGATGATTTTCTTGAATTTTTTTATTTTTTTTTTGCAATGGAAACAAATTTCATCCCCAATACCAGTAAAATTTATCCCTTTAATTGATAATTTTCATGTAAAACAAAGACAAACGAACACAAAAAAATACTTTTATTTTAACATTTTCCATGTGAAAAATTATACCAATCAAACACAATAATTTACAATTTTCAGGAAATCAATTCTAGGCAATTCAATTCCGTGAACTTCATTTTTTAGGCAATTCAATTCCATCTTTACAATCAAACGGACGTAACTTCTTTTCCTAAAATCTGAGGAAAAAAAAGTGCACAATGGGTGCAGTTTCAACACAAATCCATCTTCTCAAACTCCCTTTAAGGTTAAATTCTTCATGTGAACTGGTCACACTTTCACATCTGTGTCTCCTTCGGGTAAGTTGTAATGCCTTTTTCACAGTATGAAATTGCGTAATTTGATTTCCATTTTTGTACTGTGTTTTCAATTGGATTATAATCTCCTGCAGTTTTTCTTAGAATCCCATTTCGGAAAACAGTTCTTTTTTATCGAAACAGAGTTCATTTGTTAGAGGCCAATTTCGGAGTAGACACTTCCTTAAACTCAGACATGCTCGCAACTATGAAATAATGCAGGTAAACTGATTGTGTATATTCCTGAATAGTATGTCTGTTCTTCTTTTTTAAGTCGTTATCAACCTTACGCTTGCAATCTTAAGCATAATCTATATAAGCTTTAGTGTTTGTGTGTGCACATGAATCTTTCCTTTATGCTATGTTCATTGCTTTATCGATAAATTAAGAGAGGTTGGTTCAATTCTAGGGCTACTTTGATGCTGCCTATAAAAGGTGGACATAAGTGCCCTTTAGGACCATCCTATGGTAGTAAGAAATTTTTAATCCAGTATTGGTTGATACTCTGGCCTCGGTCAAGCACACATATTTTGTACTGTTTTCATGGTTAGTGAAGTGTTTTTGGAGTTTTTATGAATATAGTTATATAGAGATTTTGTTTTTAGCACAATAATTTTGATTGCATTACAAAAATAAAACCGGCCATGATTGGCCATGGGACAATTGTCTGTAAGTTTAAGTTTTCTCGATTCTACACCAGTTCTTGGTATTCTTTATGAATTAACGGGTCTCGTTGCCCAGTTTTCTGATGCTGTTTAGAATCAATGGTTGTTTGTGTATTCGTCATTTTCAAAATGTCACCACGCATCATACTTTGATTTATGCATAGCGTTAATGTTGAACTTTCTGATGACTTTAGGTGCTGTGGTTTCACCAAGTTATGTAATGCCACTAACTGAGGATAATGATGAGAAGGTATTCAATGATGTGAGGCTTGGCCTAATGGCTGATGGAGGGAATGTGGTTCTAAATGAGATCGATGGCCTTGTTGTAGTATAAAAGCTCCAAGGAGCTGAAATAGAAGCAGTAAAACAGATACTTGACACACTGGTCTCGAGTTAAACGAAGAAAATGCAGAGAAGATAATGGGAGAACTCTCCCTAAATTTGAAATTTTTTTTCAGTTTCTAGGGAGATAATAGACATTGTTAAGAGACTAAAAGAATACATTGCAATAAAAGAAAGCAGATTGTAATGCATAATTGCATCATAAGCCTTTTTTTTTTTTTTTAACTGAATTGAGGATGTCCTCGGGATTGAAAAATCACCACATTTTTCCTTCTGTCATTTGAGATTCCGATAATTGAATGGAATTTTGTGAATTTCCTTAGCCTTATTCAGATAGCCAGGGCAAGCATGTCAAAAGTGACTTGAGCTGGTACAACTAATTTATATCAATCCGAAGGCAGTTTCTTTACAAATGCCAAGTTCTGTCTTGAGGGGAAAAGATTTCAATTGCAGAAAAACAATAAAACGAGAACTGATTATTTTCTTAGAGATCAACTTTTACTTATTTAGCCTGAATGTTGAATCAAGGATCATTATTTTACTGTTCACTTAGATTGTGATTGTATTTTACAAACAAAAAAGTTTTGGAAATGCTTATGATCCTTTTGGTGTTTCTATTTTTATTATATTAAAGTCTTAGCATAACTTACTGATTATCCAGATTCTATCAAAGATTAGACCTAACCTGGGTGGCACGGGTGATGGAGAACTGGAGCATGTTCATGTAGAGGATTTTATCGTAAAAGTTCATCTTACTGGACCAGCAGCAGGAGTGATGACAGTTCGGGTAGCTCTAGCACAAAAGTTAAGAGAGAAAAAAATGCCTGCTATTGCAGCTGTCCAGTTGATAGACTGAAATAGATTTATAAGAAAATTGAATATTATGGATGAGTAAATTCAAACATTTTCATAGCATCTGTGAAGTTAAGATGCAGTTCTTGGAGGATAATAGCTGTGAGCTTGATTATTAAACTCCTGTACAATTAGTTCTTAAAAACTGTTCGAAAATAGAAGTAAATTAAGCCACCGAAAGAAGGGCCAATGCCTTGAATAAATGAATTTCTTTGGGAAAATTAGGCCAAATACCCCCTAAAAATGAAAATTTTGAATTGTACTCTTAAAACTAATTAAAATATCTAATCATGTATTAAATACATTCAAAACCCCACAGCCCCAAATTAAAACCCTTGATTCCAAAAAAACTCCCATAGTATTGTTAAGACTTGGGTCCATCTTAATAAGATCAACCTTGTTAAGAGGAGTAGTCCAAAATCTTTTAAATTGATCAATATTACGGTATTTAACCGATATGGGATTTTTATCCCTTACCATGCTTCCGCAAAATGGTGGCTGGTTTGAGCAAACCAATCTTGCAGTCTGTGTACTCATTTTTAGAGTCTTAACTGGATTGAATTACTCATTGGAACTTAATGGACTCTAATACCATGTTAAGATTTGAGATCCATCTTAATAAGGTCAACCTTATTAAGTGGAGAAGTTCAAAATTTTTATAAATTAGTATTTATTTCGGTATTAAACCGATGTGGGATAACACATCCCTTAACAGGCCCTTTCAAGATGGTGACTCATTTGACAGACCAATCTTGAGATTGACGGGGTGGCTTTGATGCCATGTTAAGACTTAGGGTCCATCTTAATAAGGCCAACATTGTTAAGAGGAGTAGTGCAAGATCTTTTAAGTTGGTCAATATTTTTGGTATTTAACCGATGTGGGGCCAATGTGGGATTTTTATCCCTTAACATGTCCCTACAAGATAGTGACTCGTTTGAGCAGACAAATCTTGCAATCCGTGTATTCATTTTTAGAGTCTTAACCAGATCGAATTGTTCGTTGGAACTTAATGGGTTTTGATACCATGTTAAGATTTGGGGTCCATCTTCATAAGGTTAACCTTATTAAGTGGAGAAGCTCAAAATCTTTTAAGTTGGTTAATATTTCGGTATTTAACCAAACATGTATTTCCCTTCAAAAGCTTGCAGAAGTTTCCCCAATAATCCAATTTAATACGTCCTTTTGGAGGCCTCGATGATGATGCAAATCGTGTCTGGTGCTGGAGCAAACCTTCTAGGCCAACACTCAGCCAAGCACAAACAGGATGCCACTGTTTATGTTGGCAATCTCGGCGACAGAGTACTAATCCCTTTTTCCTCCACCTTTCATATACTCCTGGGTTAGGGTTTATGATCTTTCCTTTAATGTGAATTCGTGTGTTTAGTGAATTATTTGTTTATGGACTATTTCTGTTCCTCCTCTAGATTACAATAAGAGATAATGTTATGTCATCTCTATGAAGTGATGGAATTGCTTGGTTTCATCTTGCCATTTGTCTGAATGTTTCTATTTATTTGCCTTGCTAAGTGAGATGAAATTTTTAAGTGAGATGCTATAAATGTTATATCACAAAAAATCATCTTTCGTTTGGTTGAAATTTGATCGAATTTTTAAAAGATTTCACGTAATATTGTTATTTTTCCTCAAAAAGATGAACAAGCTGTAACCATTCCAATATTTCAATTTAGCAAACTGTGTTATGGAGTCACTAATTTAATTGTATACTGGCTTACTCCTTTGGAGGCAACTTTGGCAGCAACATGGGCATTTAGAGTGACCGTTCGACCTAAGAAGAACGAATCACCAAAGGTGAAGTCCGTAGAATCAAATTGAAAGAACAGTTGATCATTGTGTGTGTAGAATTTGTAGAAATTGTGATACAGTTAAACTTGTAAAATTTGCTTGCAGAATGATATATACATTGATGATTTGGGTTCAATGCAATTTTAGTTCCATTAATCTCCCTCCCTCTTTTAAGCACAATCGTAAAACGGGTGAAAGGTTATAAAAAATTGGGGATTACTTTGGGAAACCTTTATGGGGAACTTCCTGATGCAACAAGGGAAGGGTTTCCAGCATATGATGATGAATGCATCATTTGCAGGGTGGATGTCCCACATTTCTTCTTTCCCTGTCTCATTTAATTATTTTCAATCTCCAAGCATAATACCTTTGGAAATGGCAGGAAATCATGGTTAAAGCTAAGAAGATGTTGTACAATCATTTTTTACGTGTGTTTTGAGATCTTGGAGTGACCTATACAAGTGTACATTTTTTAAGTTTTTGCAGTCCATACAATGAAATTGCAAGTTGGACAATAAAGTTTTGGAGCAATACTTGTTGCTTTTGTTTGAAAATTATTGATATTCTTACATTTATATATGTTTCCCTTGGTAGGATTTAAGATATATGTCTTTTTTTTTTAATTTCTGTCACTTTTTTTTAGCATCTATCACTTTTTTCTTGTCAATTTTTGTTGCTTGTCACTTTTTAATTTTGTCATTTTTTTAAATTAATGTCACTTTTTTTTATTGAATTTATGTAACTTTTTTAAGTGTTTGTCTCTTTTTTTTTTCGTCACTATTTCTGAATTTGTCACTTTTTTTTTTTTTTTCATTTATGTGATTTTTTTTTAATGTTTGTCACTTTTTTTGGCTGTCATTTTTTTTTATAGCATTGAGATTTAATAATTCCTCAACAATGTTGTTTTAAAGGAAAAGTCACGCTATATTCTCCGTACGAGATAATAATAGACTTAAATGAAAAGTTTACATACTTTATTGAACTGGTTCCACTGTTTTAATCGGTATTTTGTACTTTTAGAATTTTTGTCACTTTTTTTTTTTAAATTTCTGTCACTTTTTTGAGTATTTGCCACTTTTTTTTTTTTTTTTTTTTTTTTTTGGGTTTTTGTCTTTNTCACTTTTTTTTAATTAAAAAGTGACAATTTTTATAATAATTAAAAAAAAGTGATAGTTTTTAATTAAAAAAAAGTGACATTGAAAAAAGTGACATTGTGTCACTTTTTAATATTATACAGTAGTTTTTACTTCTAAAAAATATTTCATATGATTTTTCAAAATACTCCTATTTTTAAGTGTATTTTTTGTAAGTTGCCCAATTTCTTTTTGCATTGTACCCATATGTGGAAGGGTTTAATATAAGCTATTTTACTATATGCAAGAAGAGAAAGTTGGACAGAATACAATTGTCTTGTATTGACAAACATCTTAAACTCTTTTCTTTGATCATATCTAGTTCAACGTACCGAATATATTCATTTATCTTTTTAAATATTATTGAGTTGAGCATTTTATAAGCACCAGCTAAATCGACAAGCATTACGGTTTCAAAAGTTTATTTATACAAGAAATATTCAATTGTAGAGTTCCTTCATTTTAAGCTCTTTTTATCGTGCTATTCTTGCGTTTCACTATATTTGAGAGTTCACGTTGCATTATCTTAGGGATGTTAATTTGATTTGTTGGCTTGGGCTGCTCGTGGCTCGGCCCGAGAAAAGCCCAAGCCGGCCCAACTCGTGCCCTGGAGACACCGAGCCGAGGCTCGGACCAAGCCCAATTTCGGGGTGTTGGCTTGAGCTTGGGCCGGTTTGGTAAGTAATAAAAATAAATAAATGATAGCAAAAATAAATAAATGAATAAATAAAAATATACACATATACATCCATGCCAATTTTATGAATAGGGCCACAATGGTCCAAGCCGAGCTTCCCATTAGACTAGAGGGCTTTCCTTGTTGATGAGCTAAGCTAGGCAATTCGATATGAGAATAAGATGGGCTCCTGAACCACGAGCTTAATTTGCCAAGCTTCCATGGGCTTATGGTTGAATGAGCTGAGCCTCCCATGGATTGTGCTCTCAAGAGTTTGCACATTGAGCTCATTTCCACCCCGTGTTATGAATGAAAGGCAAATGAATTCTTAAATGACTTTAGCAATTAAAATGAAATATGATATAAATATTTCTACTTTTCGTTTCCATAGGAGAACGATGTTTGACTTACGACCTTTGACTGACATATCGCATATTAAAGAGGTCACATATTAGAGTAGATAATATTGTAGCACAACATACTTATTTATCAACTAACAGTTACACAAGTAATTATGATCTTATTTTCAAGTTGATGTCCAAGAAACTCACCACAAAGAATATTCAATATAACAAATAAATGAATCTCTAATTTGACTCCATAGCCTGCAAAAGTCCCTAATAATTGAAAAATCTAACACAAAATGCCAAAATCCTAAAGGTCTATAAAATCTTGCACAAGTAAAAGATACAATTAAGAAAGTGCCACGTACACTATTCCAAAGCCACACCCATTCCCTCTGAATTACTTTACTTCCTGTAAAAATCAAACCAGTTCAATTCTTTTCCTGCGCCACTCCTCGCTCTGAATAATCAGCTCTTTAAGGGTATGTTTTGGAATTTATAGAGAAATTTTTAAAATTTTGTTTATTGTTGTGATTATTGAAGTTAATTTTTTAAATTGTTGTTTAGTCGAAGAATTGAGCTCAGTTCTGTAGCTAAATTGGTAAAGATTGATAATTTAATGTCATTGAAACTCAAGATTTTTATGGGTTCGACTAATTGGAGATTATAATAGAGTTACACAATTTTGTTCGATTTTATCATAATGAAGTTAATTTGTTTTAATTTTTTGTTTAATCGTGTTTTTTACACAAGAATTAGGCTTAGTTCTGTAGCCGAATTAGTAAAGCTAGATAAGTTGATGTTATTGAAGCTCAATATTGTTCCTTGTTTCGACTAATTGGACGTAATTATAACAAATAAAGCATGGAATCGTTATCGGCTATGCTTAATTGAGCAGTTTTCACAAGAAATAAGCTCGATTATGTTCCCTCTCTCTCCTCTTTTTTTTTTTTTTTTTTTGAATGTTTTGTGGGCAATAAGTTTCTTGATTAATATGAAAGATTCTGAATTTTTTTCCCTAAATATCTCCCCCTGCACGGTAGATCATTGTTTTTTATATAGTTTTAGCAACGTATTAACAATGAAAAGTTTGTAATTAATCAAATACAGTGTCTTTCTGCCTTTTCGTTTTGGCATTGACATTAGACATCATATAAAATATGTCTGCAAAATATTGTGCAATGTTTAATTAATGATCTTGTGATGTCTACCTCGAGTATTTTTATGGATTTGAAAAGTTTATATTATGCAGAGGAATTTAAAATGGCTGCAACATCGGCATGTGTAGTGGGAAGTGGTTTATCTACACACAGTACTCGAACAAGTTTGAGCAAGGAAATTTATGGAAAGCAGTTTCTCCAATCGACACGACTTCCATCATTGAGTGAGAAACCAATCGCAGTGAGAGCAACAGTGGATCAAAGGCCAAATGAATGAAGAAGAGCCTTTCTAAAATTGTTTCTTGCAAATGCTGGACTTGCCGCTTCTGCATTACTAGGCAATGGGAAAGCTTTTGCTGATGAGCAAGGCGTTTCTAACTCAAGGATGTCTTATTAGAGATTTTTGGAGTATCTGGATAAGGATCGTGTGACAAAAGTAGACTTGTTTGAAAATGGAACCATAGAAATAGTTAACGCTATCTCTCCAGAGTTTGGTAACTGAGTGCAGAGAGTTCACGTCCCAGGACTCAGCCATGAGCTCCTTCAGAAGTCCAGAGAAAAGAATATTGACTTTACCGCCACAATGCTCAAGAGGACTGTTTCTCTTTTATTCAACTTGATTGGAAACTTGGTCTTCCCTCTTATCTTGATTGGGGGTCTTTTCCTTCTCTCAAGATGGTCCTCTGGAGGAATGGGTGGTCCTAGTGGGCAAGGTTTTCCACTTGCCTTTGGTCAGTCAAACTCCAAGTTTCAGATGGAACTGAGCACTGGTGTAACATTTGATGATGTAGCTGGAGTAAATGAGGCAAAGCAAGATTTTATGGAGGTTGTAGAGTTCCTAAAGAAGCCTCAGAGGTTTACCTCCGTGGGTGCACGTATCCTAAGGGAGTTCTGCTTGTTGGTTCTCCAGTTACTGGAAAGACGTTGCTAGCCAAGGCAATTGCAGGGGAAGCTGGTGTTCCATTTTTCTCAATTTCAGGTTCCGAGTTAGTTGAGATGTTTGTTAGTGTTGGTGCATCATGAGTCCTTAATCTTTTCAAGAAGGCCATGCCATGGGTACGTGCTGTAAAGAAGTTCATTTACAGTTTTTTTATTTTTTTTATTTTTTACATTAGCAAATTTGGCATTTTTATCGTCTTGCTTTTTAGATATAATAGTTAAATCTGAAATCAATCTTATGACGTGGTTTTTGTCTCCTATTGTCTGTGAACTGTGAGCTGTAAACTAAATTCTGGCTGTCTTACTATCACGAACCGGGCCACAACCTCGGCTCCTTATGTTACAGTTATTGCAAATTTGCAAATCATGTCTTTCTCACACCTAGCAAACATCGTACTTGAACAAACCTATATGCTTTTCTGGACGAGCGTTTGCTGGGCTGAGTACATGAAAATTTTGCAATGATTATTGACTAAGCTCAAAAAAAAAAAAAAAGATGATAATAATAATAATAAAAATAAAAATAAAAATAAAAATAAATAATAATTATTTCCTGTCTTGGGTAAGCACAGTGTTGGGATTAATGTATGTGGCAGTTTAGTATCTGGAATTTAAATAGCGCTCTACTGTTATGTTAGTGGAAGTATAAATGAGAAGTTAAACATGCTTTACTCGGGAATGCTTGTGATTACACTTAAAATATGATCATTTATAAGTTCTGCTTCCTTTAGCTACAATAACAAATTTAGCCTCCAAATAAATTTGGGATCAGCTATAGGAAACCTTCTTGGTCATTCTAGTTTGTTCGTCCACATCTACCAAGAGATCTGAGGTAGCTATTATTAGAAACTACTGCAGGCCAAGATAATTTTTATTCTACACCTTTTTCCCCTAATTTTCTATACCAAAATCTCATCACTCATACGAACAAGGGCCTCTTTAAATTGGTGCAAATTACGACCCCAAGCACCTAAGTCTTCCTTCTTTGTCCTCGGCATCACCTCCACTTGGTGTTATATATTTCTCATTTCTTATCTCATCCTTTTTATTGTTATGATCCGGCATCCATCTTAGTATCCTCATTTCTGCTATATACATTTTATTAACATCTCTACCATTAACAGCTCAACACTCAGAGCCATAAAACATAGCTAATCTAATTAGTGTTCTATCTAATATGCCTTTTAACTGGCTAGTGTTCTGGAATAAAGCTCCTTTTTTCCCCATCATGTCTCTTTGAGTTACTTATAGTATGAAAGTTCAATTCATATACTTCAGGGTATGGATTCTTGATTTCTTTCCAAAAGCAAGTTCTGCATACTATATTCTTTGTTTTTAATAGAAACAAGTTACAATCATCTATATTTTGCTTGTGTTATCATGCAGAATGCTAACTCCAGGGTATGATCCTGTTCAAAAGGTCACTTTGGTACCACGTGGTCAGGCTCGTGGTTTGACCTGGTTCATTCCTGCAGATGACCCTACCTTGATATCCAAGCAGCAACTCTTTGCCAGAATTGTTGGTGGGCTAGGTGGAAGAGCTGCTGAAGAAATCATATTTGGTGAGCCTGAGGTGACTACTGGGGCAGCTGGTGATTTACAACAGTTTACGGGTCTGGCCAGGCAGGTAAACATTCTATTTCTACTCCTTGTGGTCCAGGATTCTGGAATAAATCATTAACTTACTAGATTATTAACTTGGTTCTTTTATTAAAACGTTATGATTCCTTGGTAGATGGTTCTCACTTTTGGCATGTCCGAATTGGGGCCATGGTCGCTCATGGACTCCTCGGGTCAAAGTGCTGATGTCAAGGAATTCAATGTCAGAGAAACTTGCTGAAGATATTGATGCTGCCGTTAAGAGGATTTCAGATAGCGCATATGAGATTGCCTTGAGCCAAATCCGGAACAACCTTGAAGCAATGGATAAGATAGTGGAGGTCCTCCTCGAGAAGGAAACAATGAGTGGAGATGAATTTCGAGCAATGCTTTCAGAATTTGTTGAGATTCCTGCTGAAAATGGCGTCCTTCCTACACCTTCTTCTGTAACTGTATAATATCCTGAATATATATGGTAACCCCAGAGCAAATTCCAATTACCCAGCTCTAATTGATCTGATGCTCTATATGATGCTTTTTGCTTCTGATATAACAATTCCCACAGAGAGAATTTTTTGTCCAAAGATTTAGATTTATAGCTTTGTATTTTGTATGAAGATTTGTGTAGTCAATGGAATGTCTGTAACGACCCAGGTTGTCCAGTTGGTACCAGATTTAACTTAAGTTTTATTTAAGGGAAAGATTATGAGTTCGAATCCTAGGGGACAAGACAGAAAGCCGTGAGGGGTGAGTGGGCACAAAGCCCACCCAAAGCGGGCAGTACGTAAACTAACGGCTTGGGTACAGAAACTCGGGTCGTTACAATGTCTTTATTAAATCGCCAAATCTTTATTTCTCAATCTTTTTTGGTAAGTTGTGTTGAGAATTACTTTGCAAGTGGCCGGTTATGCATTAGTGCATTTTCTTGGGATCATAGGAGCTCAAGTAAATAGATTCTATGTTTACCTATAGCTTTTGATGTGGTTTCATAGTAGCGTACTTTTTAATAGAAATTGTTAACAAAAAATCAAAACGTTTTGCATGTGAAAGTGTGTGTATTAAATGTTAAATTTAAATCAATAAATGTTTAACCTCTAATCATAAGTGAAATGGTAGTGGAATGATACCTCCTGATCTACCTGGTGGCTTTTAGCGTTCATACTACTTCGACGAGCGTGTGTAGCTTGAAAAGTGAGGTCGGGGCTTTTTCGCCCTTTTTACCTCCGACGTGAAAATCAGTATATGTGTTAGGAGAAATAAGGATGGAATTCAGATGGCTAAAAAATGTCAATCTCCTTACCTGTGTCGCCTTGGGGGGTATTTATAAGTGTTGGAAGTCGAGTGAGTGCGGGGCGATAATGATGTCATGTGTCCCACGTTGGCTTTCCCACTACCCAACGTTCTAGGTGGGGGTCTCTAACTTCTCGCCTGGAGGTTGTGATCGTAATAACCGTCATAGAGCTTTGACAATTTACTTGAGATTTTTTTACTTAGTGTTAGGGTAGCCATATAGGTAACTTTTGAGGGATAGATAGAGGTAGAGCGCCCCCAGGGGATCGATGGCCTCGCATAAAGATAGAGCGATCCCGGGGGTCGATGGCCTTACATTAGCGTGTAGTGACCCGTCTCGTTTGTCGTTGGGAGTGGTTCTCTAAGCTAGCTTATATAATTAGCCCCCTGCCCCTTGTCGATGTTATTCGACAAGGGGTAGTGATTCCCCTGTCCTGTTCCTTTTTTTCTTTTTTTTCTTTTTTTGTATCATTCGTCTAAGTAAGTCGAGCAGTATAATTTAAAGTTGGAAGCCTATTTCACTGAACACTTGGCATCCACCCATGGCCCCTAACTTGGAGGGAATTTTCCCCCCAAAAGAATTCGAATTTCTTGCTTATAAAAAGGGGGTGGTCTCTCACATGTGAATCATTTTTACCTCCTTCTAACATCTTAGTCTTCCCTCTCTTCCAAGGCAACTCTTTCTTCTTTCTTCTTTCTTTTTTTGTAAAATCATGTACAAGACTATCCTTTTTCCTTCTTCTTCCGATGAAAGTAGTGATTTGGGGCCGGTCGGCCCTGAAACAAATTCGACCGATCGGTCGTCCGGTGAGGTTGGTCGGCCGACTAGCCCCCCGCCGCCCATCCGCTAGGCTAGTCGGACCTCTGACCAGTCAAAGTCCTTTGGCCTCCCCCCTTCGTCTGTTGGGTTTCATTGTGAGTATGATAGTCGAACCCTTTCAACTAATTCTCAGGTATTTATTTCAAGCTCCCCTAAGAGACATATTGGCTCCAACAACTCTCCAAACCAAAACTTAGAAATCAGGGGGGATCCAGCTAGCGAGATCGTCCCCCTTGAAATTCCAAAAAGTCATAGTCTCTAAGTTGGAAAAATGTCTTGCTAGATATGATAGGGTCGATAATTACCTCTATAAAGCCCCAGGTCCCAAAGAAAGACTTCCCGGATCTGATCCGCGCGAGGTACCCGTGTATAAGGACATTATAGATGAGGGGTTTCGATTTCTCATTCACCCCTTCTTGGCGTCGATTTTCAATGAATTTCGTCTTTCCCCTAGTTAAATTAACCCCAATACATGGAGAAAGGTATTGTATTTCTTGTATGTTTGCCTTAAGAGGAGAATTCCACTTTCTATAGACCTCTTCAGGTGCATCTTCGAGATGCGTAAACTGGCTTAGTACAATGTGTTTGTCTTTTTCACTACTAGGGTCCCTTTACTCTTTCCCAAGTTTAGGAATTCGAACAGTGGGTGAAAATCTTGGTCTTTCTTTGCTCGCCCTCCCGAAGGTCGATTCCCTTTCAATACCAATTGGTAGCATCCCCAAATTCGCATTTTCAATAGCCAAGTAGAAATTACTTCTCTTCTAAAAACTCAAATCCAAGAGTTGGTCGATGTACCCCCTTTCGCACTTGACTTAGGATTGGTTCTGACCATGAGGAAAATGTTAATAGTGGGGATGAGTCATCCTACTGGTAGGCGGTTTCGTTGGGTTTTGCGATTTTTTGTTTGCACATATTTTTTGTTTGTTGTTTTTCTGGGTTAATGAGTTTTGGCGTATGTATGTAGATATGGATTTTGACCTTGATCAGGTATTGAAGACCCTGCCGGGAGGTGACAAGGACCTTGCTCCCATTGACGGTAAGCTCTCAAGGTCCTCGTTCTTGCTTCATACTCCCATGTTTTTTTTTTTTTTTTGTAAACTTAATGGACCTTACGTTATATGCGCAGGGATGGAGTTTGATTTGAAGGGGACTATGGATTCTATGCCCGAGTAGGGACATAGGAGTGATGTTGATCCATCTCCCATCCCTTTAAAAAGGAAGAAGACAGGCATCCAAGGAGGAAGGTCTCAGATGGACAAAAAGACCCCCCAACCTTCAGACGAGCCCATGAGGTTGTCCCTTCTCCTAGGCCAGGTGCTTCCAACCGTATGCAGTGTGAGCGCGAGGATTCACTTCTGAATTTTCGGTTTCCTCCCACCCGGGGCTATCATGAGATGGGGGCGCTTAAGTCTTTGATAACACCCGCTCAAGCCAGGGCAATTGCAGGACATAGTGCTGACAACATCGAGAGGGCAGTGGTGGCCTATCTCCAAAGGGTATGTTTCTAATTCCATATCTTTTTTATGCTGAGTCTTATTTTTTGAACATGGTTTTACCACTAGACTCTCACATTGTCTCCTCATCCTTTAGGTGGTGGCCCTTCAGGCCGGGCTTGCTGAATCGAGTCGTCGCCAAGCCTTAGAGTTGAAGACTCCTATAGAAAAAAAAAGAAAGAGGCCCATCATTACAAGAAAAAGATATATTCTTTGAAGAAATCTCTAGAGGCGGACAGAGAATAACAATTTGCAGTCTGTGTTGGCTTGTGCTTCGGAGGAGGTGGTCGAGAGGTATAAGGCCTCTGCTGAGTATAATAGGGACTTAGAGGCATCCGTGGAGCAGTACAAGCCGTCATCTGATTATGCCAAGGCTTTACATTCATATAGGGGAAGGCAATGGCAGCGTCCATCAAACTAACACAGGAGTGGATATTGACCAAGCATCCTTGAACCCTCAGGTTTTGATAAGTTCAGAAGCAGAGTGGGGCGCAGCCATCCAGGTCACTTGGTCATTCGTCACGAGATGGTAGTGGCGATGCTTCTCTTTCGAGTTGAAGCATGCTTAGTCGTAGTTCTTTTTGTTAGTGCCCCTCTTTTTTGTATCGCCTTTTATTTCTACTTGTAGCATCATTCCCTACTTGTCCGAGGTGTGGGTAAGAGCACATCACATGTTTTTTGTATGAATACTATGTTATCTGTCACTTTTTAATGTTATACAGTAGTTTTTACTTCTAAAAAATATTTCATATGATTTTTCAAAATACTCCTATTTTTAAGTGTATTTTTGTAAGTTGCCCAATTTCTTTTTGCATTGTACCCATATATGGAAGGGTTTAATATAAGCTATTTTACTATATGCAAGAAGAGAAAGTTGGACAGAATACAATTGTCTTGTTTTGACAAACATCTTAAACTCTTTTCTTTGATCATATCTAGTTCAACGTACCGAACATATTCATTTATCTTTTTAAATATTATTGAGTTGAGCATTTTATAAGCACCAGCGAAATCGACAAGCATTACGGTTTCAAAAGTTTATTTATACAAGAAATATTCAATTGTAGAGTTCCTTCATTTTAAGCTCTTTTTGTCGTGCTATTCTTGCGTTCCACTATATTTGAGAGTTCATGTTGCATTATCTTAGGGATGTTAATTTGATTTGTTGGCTTGGGCTGCCCGTGGCTCGGCTCGAGAAAAGCCCAAGCTGGCCCAACTCGTGCCCTGGAGACACCGAGCCGAGGCTCGGACCAAGCCCAATTTCGGGGTGTTGGCTTGAGCTTGGGCCGGTTTGGTAAGTAATAAAAATAAATAAATGATAGCAAAAATAAATAAATGAATAAATAAAAATATACACATATACATCCATGCCAATTTTATGAATAGGGCCACAATGGTCCAAGCCGAGCTTCCCATTAGACTAGAGGGCTTTCCTTGTTGATGAGCTAAGCTAGGCAATTCGATATGAGAATAAGATGGGCTCCTGAACCACGAGCTTAATTTGCCAAGCTTCCATGGGCTTATGGTTGAATGAGCTGAGCCTCCCATGGATTGTGCTCTCAAGAGTTTGCACATTGAGCTCATTTCCACCCCGTGTTATGAATGAAAGGCAAATGAATTCTTAAATGACTTTAGCAATTAAAATGAAATATGATATAAATATTTCTACTTTTCGTTTCCATAGGAGAACGATGTTTGACTTACGACCTTTGACTGACATATCGCATATTAAAGAGGTCACATATTAGAGTAGACAATATTGAAGCACAACAAACTTATTTATCAACTAACAGTTACACAAGTAATTATGATCTTATTTTCAAGTTGATGTCCAAGAAACTCACCACAAAGAATATTCAATATAACAAATAAATGAATCTCTAATTTGACTCCATAGCCTGCAAAAGTCCCTAATAATTGAAAAATCTAACACAAAATGCCAAAATCCTAAAGGTCTATAAAATCTTGCACAAGTAAAAGATACAATTAAGAAAGTGCCACGTACACTATTCCAAAGCCACACCCATTCCCTCTGAATTACTTTACTTCCTGTAAAAATCAAACCAGTTCAATTCTTTTCCTGCGCCACTCCTCGCTCTGAATAATCAGCTCTTTAAGGGTATGTTTTGGAATTTATAGAGAAATTTTTAAAATTTTGTTTATTGTTGTGATTATTGAAGTTAATTTTTTAAATTGTTGTTTAGTCGAAGAATTGAGCTCAGTTCTGTAGCTAAATTGGTAAAGATTGATAATTTAATGTCATTGAAACTCAAGATTTTTATGGGTTCGACTAATTGTGATACACCCAAAGCACATTGAGCAACTCATCCGCCCAAAGTCGTTTCTTCTTTTCCAGTCTGGTCTTCAGATCTTGGAGAATAACTCGGTTTGTTATTTCGACTTGTCCATTTGATTGAGGATGGCAACCGAGGTTAGTCTATGATCGATTTGATAACTTGGACAAAAGGCCTTGAAGCTATGATTGTCAAATTATCTGTCGTTATCTGTCACCACCACCCTCAGTATCCCGAATCAGCATATTATATTTTTCCATACAAAGCCTTGTATTTTTGCTGTCGTAATGGTTGCTAATGGCTCCGCCTCTACCCACATAGTGAAGTAGTCGATAGCAACCAGCAAAAACTATCTTTCTC
This sequence comes from Olea europaea var. sylvestris, assembly GCF_002742605.1. Taxonomy (NCBI): domain Eukaryota; kingdom Viridiplantae; phylum Streptophyta; class Magnoliopsida; order Lamiales; family Oleaceae; genus Olea; species Olea europaea. Next base: position 719,873 of record NW_019229002.1, read on the forward strand.
CTTTAGCCATTGGCAAAGGCCCCAAAATATTCATCCCCTACTGAAAAAATGGGCATACCCTAAAGATAGCAACCTATTGTTCAGCTGGGACATGAATCAAACTTTCATGACGTTGGCATATGTCACATTTCTTTACTAACTCTTTGACGTCCTCTTTCATAGTCGGCCAATAATAACCTTGTCGTAGAACTTTGAAGGCAAGGGATGTTGCTCCTTGGTGGTTGCCGCAGATCTCAGCATGTATTCCAAACAGTACCTCTTTAGCTTCAGCAGGTCGTATGCATTTCAAATAAGGTATGGTAAAACCGCACTTGTAGAGTTGCCCATCAATGATGGTAAATGAGGCTGCCCAACTCTCAATCTCCTCACCTTTAAGGGATCTTCCGGTACCTTGTCTTCTGCTAGATATTTGATTATTGAATTTATCCAACTTTCCTCGTTTTCAATATTTTTCACCTCAGCCCAACGCTGAATGATAGGTTGTTGTAGGACTTGCACACTTGCTGTCCGAGGCAAGTTTTTTAGGTTGGCCAATCCGAGCTTTGCTAGTGCGTCTGCACGCTCATTATCTTTTTGCGAGACCTTCATCACCTTAAAGCTTGTGAACCCTCTTTGCAAATCCCTTACTTTCTTTAGGTATGCTGCCATCCTCCCATCCTTTTGATGTGAACCCGATCAGCAAGGTTGCAATTGAACCCACAGGATATTGAATCGGATCCTAAGAACGCCAATATGACCAAGGTTTATGGATCTGACCCCAAAATAGTGAACCAAGCAACCCAACAAGAACATTGCTTGAAAGACCTCTTGATCACACGATTGAAGAAATCACACCCGGATTGTGGATTTGAACCAATAAAAGATGAACCAACAAACCCAATGGTAACGTTGACGCGAAAGAACCCTTGATTACACAATTCAATGATTCAATCCGATATTTTGAACGCCACAAGATGATTAGTCTTGATAAGTTCGCCCCATTCAATTTAATGAACAAGATAAATTTGAAGCTAAGCTTCGAAGAGGAAATTCTCTCATTAATTCATAATCAAACTTGTTACAATGAATCATAAAACTCCTATTTATGCTAAAGAATATAAAAACCTAATTTAAAAAGGAATAAACTCCTAAAATATTGTAAAACACGAAATTAGAGTCCTTATAATATTAAAGTTACCAAAAATAAGAAATTGACTCAAACAAATCTTCTTGCGTGGAAAGGAAATTTTCTGGCCGATTTTCTATGGTGCGGCCGCATGGTGGTAGTGACTGCGGCCGCATGGAAGCTTCATCAACAGCCAAAAAATTCCCTGTTTGCTCCTATGCGGCCGCAGGGGTTGGAAGCTGTGCGGCCGCACAATCTTTGATTTCGGCTCCATCTTCGACTGCAATTATCAAGCTAATCCCAATTGAATTAGACTTCGGCCCCTTCATCAAATTTACTCCTTGACAAGTGAATTTCATGGTTTTAGACTCCGTTGCTCAAATACATAAGTGAACAATTTTATTAGCTACTTCAAAGTCTCGACTTGGCTCGGTTCTTGACTTCGACCTTCTCCAATCAATTAATGAATTCTTGGAAATTGATGGTGCACCCGGGATCATATCACCTTTGCTTCGTACTCTCCCAATATCTGCCCAACTATTAGCTGCGAGTCACTGCATGCCTCTAGTGAAGTCACTCCCAACCTTGCTGCCAAACCTAAGCCTGTGATAACTGTCTCATACTTGGCGTCGTTATTGGTAGCAGGGAACTCAAAGCGTAGCAAGTATTCCAATTCTTCAGAGTCTGGTCCGATCATTATGATTCATGCTATTGATCCCTCTGCATTCGAGGAACCATCTACAAAGATCTTCCAATCTACCTTTTTCACTTCTGGGGACTCTGTCGGGATGGTGAGTTCGGCAATGAAGTCTGCCAGAGCTGCGCTTTGATGGTCGTCTTGGGTGTAAATTTAATGTCAAACTCACTTATTTCAATCGCCTATTTTTGTAGCCTCCCGGAGGTTTCCAGTCGATATAGGATCTGCTTGATGGGTTGGTCAGTCATTACTTGCACTGTATGGGATTGAAAGGAAGGTCTAAGCTTCCTTGCCGCAACAATCAACGTGAGCACCAGCTGTTCGGCCAGAATATACCTTGTCTCTGCGCCTTTGAGGACCTGACTCACATAGTAGATTGACTTTTGTGCCTTTGGGAGTTCTTTCACAAGAACGCCACTAATTGCCCGTGGTAACACCGCGAGGTAGTACGTCACCCGTCCATGGGCTGGTCAGAATAGAGGCTGATGCAATGACTTCTTTAAGGATTTCAGTGATTCTTCGCACTCTTGAGTCCACTCGAAATTGGTGGAGGCCCCTATGACTTTAAAGAAGTGTTAGCACTTATCCGCCGCCCGACTCATATATTACAAACCATAAAATACATTATGGAACCTATCACATTAGAATACAGAATTCTATTCATGTATTCTACTTCACGTTCATTGCATGTAGCTTTTTATTTAGATAAAATAAAGTGATTAGCTAGAGGGAATGTGATAGGTTTGCAATTATTCATATCAAATTTCTTCAACACCTTAGTAATATATGGAGAACGAAGCAAAAACAAAGCAGAATTTGACCTATCTCTGTCAATTTTCATGCCCAGAATTCTCTTTGCCTTACCTAGGTCTTTCATGTCAAATTCACCAGTTAACTTTGTTTTTATGTTATTTATCCACTTAGGTGATGAGTCAATTAAAAGCATATCGTCCACATAGAACAACAGAAACAAATAATTATTATCAATCTCGTTGTGTTGAAAATACAGACAGTGATCAAATTTACTAATTTGGAATTGAGTCTTTTGTACCATTGTCTAGGTGACTGTTTCAAACAATACAATGATCTTTTAAGAAAATACACATGATTAGGTTTTAGCTTATCTTTAAAACCTTTTGGTTGATTCATAAATATTTGTTCGTTAAGCTCACCATGTAAAAAAATAGTTTTTTACGTCAAGTTGTTCAAGTTCCCAGTCAAAATGCGCAACCAATGCAAGCATGACCCTAATAATAGTATACTTAACAACTGGTGAAAAAATTTCATTATAATTAATACCCTCCTTTTGTGCGTAGCCCTTAGCCACAAACCTAACCTTAAATCTTAAGGGTTCCGAGCTACTAGTACCCTCCTTAATCTTAAAGACCCATTTGCGATTTACTCTTTGGTCTAGGTACTAGCTTCGATGTCTAATTCTTCTCTAGAGAACTCATCTCTTCTTTCATTGTCTTAAGCCGCTCTTTGGATTGTTCACTCTTCATCACCTTTTTAAAGGTTTTTAGCTCCCTATCAACTAGTTCTTCGTAATTACCATGGCCGAAAGCTAACTCAAATTCATAGCCAAATCTCATAGGCTCTCTCATTTGGCTCCTCTCTCTATTTCTAACTAAGTTGTAGTTTGCTAAAGGATTTTCTGCTTAGGGTGCTCCTCTATCACTACTTCGTATCTAATCTCCACCTCAGGTTCCTGAATCTGAGTTTCTACCTCATTTGGAGTGGTAGGGACAGATGTACTAAGCCTTTCTAACTCTATCTTAAACCGATCTCTCTCTTCACCTGGTTCAGTTTCACTCACAAGTTTGGGTTCACCCTTAAGACAATAAACCTCAGCCTTGTTAAATGTGACATCCCTATTCGTGATATCTTAACCTCCTTTTGGCTTCTATCCCATAACCTATAACCCTTAACACCCTTAGGGTATCCTAGAAATACGTACTTTCTAGCTCTAGGTTCAAGCTTTCCCTCACTCTAATGAAAAAAAGCAACAGAGCTAAAGGTTCTAAGTACAGAATAGTCATTCAATTTACGAGATCACCTTTCATGAGGGGTACCACCATTTGAAGCAGCGGATGGAATCAAATTAATCAAATAACAAACAATCATAATAGCTTCACCCCAAAATGACTTGGGGACACCAGAACTTAACATAATGCAACGCACCTTATCAAGTATGGTTCTACCCATCCTTTCTGCTACCCCATTTTGCTGGGGAGTGTAAGGGACCATCTTATGCTTTGTTATTCCATTTTCTTTACGTATACTGTCAAATTCAATGTTACAAAATTGTATGCCATTATCCCTCCTTAAATATTTAATCCTTTTGCAGTTTGGTTTTTCACTTGTCTCTTCCAGCTATTAAAGTTGTGGAAAGTGTCAAATTTATCTTTCAAAAGGTAGACCCACACTTTCATAGTATAGTCACCAATAATAGATAGGAAATAAATATTTCCACTTGATATGGGATTACTAGCAGTATCCCACAAATTAGAAAGCACATATTCAAGTATATTTTTAGCTTTATGAACACTAGTAGAGAAAGATATTCTATGATGCATACCAAGCACACAGTGATCACAGAATGACAAATCAGACACACAGTCATTACCAAATGCACCTTTTTTATTAAGTAGCTTAAATCCCTTAATGCCTACGTGTGTAAGCCTATTATGTCATGTATATGTGTAATCAACCTTGTCAGAAGAGATAGAGGAGTTTGAACCTCTAATTACTTCTCTAGTAGTGATGTAAATATCATTCTCCTTAGTTCCCTTGATAGAGACAAATGTACCCTTAATCATCTTTAACATTCCATTTCCAATTTTACCAGTGAAGTCATCTTTTTCAAGTATTCCTATTGAAATTAAATTAGTAGACAATTTAGGAATATATTTAACAACCTTTAAAGTGTACACAGAGCTAGTGTCAACCTTTATATTAAGGTCACCAATTCCAGCAATCGTATAGGCAAAATTATCACACACACAACATGCCCAATATTAGATTCATGCAAGTTTTCAAACCAATTCTTTCAGATGTCACGTGAAAAGAGCTACTAGTACCTTTCTTAATCATGTATGTAGAAATTTGCAGTTAGATTTAGTTCAGAAGTATACACAACGGGAGTTATAATCATATAGACCTCACCATTATCTATATCCGAAGCAGAAGATAACACGTTAGCCTCATCTCTCTCCTTAACCTTTAACTTGCCCTTCTCCTGATGACAATCTTTTATAAAATATCCTATGTTCCCATAGCCATAGCATTTTCTGGCCTTCATTCTAAATTTTGATTTAGACATACACTTGCCCTTCTTCTTCCATCCATTACTACTTGACACGCCACTACCTTGGTGTCCATTATGACCATTTTGCCTAAACTAAGTTCTACCCTGCATCATATGTAACTCACTGCTTCTCTTATCATGTTTTTCAGCCCTAATTTCCATCTTTTTACTTCTAAGAGAATCTATAACAATTTCAGACGTCAAGGTGTCCTTACCATACTTAATGGTGTTTTTGACTTCCTTATATGAGTAGAATTGCGCAAGATTATGGTCTTATAGTTTTCAAACACTGCCTCATGATAGTTAACAATATCTTTTACCAATTTGTTAAACTCGTCTAAATTGTCATCGAGATCCTTTAAAGGATCCATTTTAAAACTGAAAAAATGTTCAAGCAGGTAAAGTTTGTTCGGTGTAGATTTGAGCAAATACAAATCTTTCAATTTTTTTCAAAGTTTTTTGGTGGTTTTCAATTTACCCACCTTTCTCAAAATGACGTCACACAAGTGTAAAATGATTGAGATATAAAAAAGCTCATTGGCTTCTTCCTTTTGTTCTTTTGAAAAATCAGTTGGAAAATTACCTTCAATGACTTTTGAAACTTTTTTGGACCAAAATACCCTTCATGTTTTGTTGTCAAATTGAAAAATCATTTTGTTCGTTAAAAATCTCCAAATGAAAATTGTGAGCTGTCATTTTCACAGATCAGCCAAAAATGTACAAAACACAGTTAAACCACACAAAGTAGTCCTATAGTCACATATAATATATTCCGTTCTAAATTTTCAGGGTTTCGTAATACTCATGGTCTTAGATCAAGGGAATGTTCGAACGGATAAGGTCTCAGTATTCTAACAGAGTTAATATGTAGTGAAAATAACAATGCAACAAAAATAGATATGTCTAACAATTACCAAGTTTCATGATAAATATAACACTAAGAACAATACGCTGATTTAACCAGCAGACAAGTACTCAATCAAACAGTTAAGAGCAAGTAATCTTAATTTCAAACACAACCAATGTTACTCCTTCACGGTAACCACAACCCTACTATCACCCCCACACGATGATGTGCTAGTGCTGAAAATTAAAACGGGTTAAACTAATTTACCAGAGTGGACCTATCTGAATCTGTAAAGTTGAGAGATGCGAGTTTTATGCTTAGGACCACCACAATTCGCCCTAAAGATTAGCAAATATACCAATGTCAATCGGTCACACACGCAAATTGATATCCAAGGGTAAAATCATCAAAAAATTTCTGCGTAACCTGAAACATTAAACAAACCACATCAGTACGTTCAGGAGGTTAAGATAAACAAAATGTCCTAAAAAATCTTGACAGAAAGACACGTCACGCGACCCCTCACAGGGGGTACCTCAACCTGTTAATCCTGGGTCTGGCCTCCGTTTGTCCAACAAAGGTCTCATTTGGGAGTAATCGAAGATTTCAGATTATCTCAATTTGAAGAAATTGGTCCTTTCTCTCAATTTTTGCTAGATTTCACTAACCCACGCTTTGATACCAGATGTTGGGCGTGTATAGACCACCAAGGTAGGCCCAGGCTCAGTTTATTTGCCAACCACACCACAATCAAACAACCAATCCACCTAAGACAATACCAAGCTTCCCACTTTCGATTGCCAAAGAGATTACCCACTTAGGAGACCACAAAGACAAGTAATAACTCAATGAGAATCACCACAAAAGTAGAAGTGAAGTGAACAAGTGACGGGTAAAAAGTAGAAGAAGCGGAAGGCCAAAGCCTCAGACAAAGAAGAAAAGAGGCGTGCGGTCACAATGACAACAAATAGGAGACCACCACAATCAAACAACCAATCCACCTAAGACAATACCAAGCTTCCCACTTTCGATTGCCAAAGAGATTACCCACTTAGGAGACCACAAAGACAAGTAATAACTCAATGAGAATCACCACAAAAGTAGAAGTGAAGTGAACAAGTGACGGGTAAAAAGTAGAAGAAGCGGAAGGCCAAAGCCTCAGACAAAGAAGAAAAGAGGCGTGCGGTCACAATGACAACAAATAGGAGACCTAATTATATTTAACCAATTAGCCCGAGTAAGGTAAGTTACACTAGGGTAGCAAATGGGTAAAGTAAAAGCCCAACTAATAGACAATTGGGCTGCCAAGTGAAACCTCTTAATTTTTGGCCATCCAAGAAAGTGGGTTGGGCCATGAGCAACACTAAAATATTTAGGTTGTTTCAAATGGCCCAATTAACCTTTGGGTCGTGTCGTCTCGATTGTGCTGTTATAATTTCGTTCAATCATTTGGCCAAGCCGATTGAAGATTAAAAACAAATTACATCATAGTTCGGGCAAGTCGTTTGACAACAAATTGCCTAACAATTAAAATGAAATGGGAAAAAAATAAAAAATAAAAAAAACACACTATAATAACTATATCAAAAAAAAAAATGCAACATATTCCAAATAGAGACTATAACAATTTCTTTCTTTTAATCCGATGGAATGAGAAATTAATAAACCATAGAATAGGATCACTTGAAATATAAAAATCACTCCTTTAAGGTATAAAAATTAGATCTTCAATGACCAAATCAAGCAAGGAAAAATAACGTCCGAGTTTTTTGTTTTTCCAAGAACAATAACTAGTATACAAGAAGACAATCAAAATTTTCACAACCCAAAACTAACATAATTATCGCATCCCATTAAAATTTTAGCCTCAATAGCTATCACAAAAAATAAATAAATAAATAAATAAATAAAAATCTCAAGTAGGTGTATATCACCAAAATATATATATATATATATTCGGGAACCTAATGGGTCACACACAAAAGAGAATTGGAAGATTGCAAATTGCCAATTGATTAATTTAACAATCGTTGGATAAATTAATTAATTGGATTTGTTATTTATATTTTCGAATTAATTAATTGGATTAATTAATTCACGGACCGGGTTTAATTAATTGGATTAATTAATTATTGGGCCGGACCGGGCCGAGCCTATTTGGGTTTATATAAATACATAACTAGGGTTTGAGGTCCATGAAGGTTTTCATTATTCTTGCTAGCACAAGAGAAAACCCTAGAGGCTGCAATCTTATTCTCTGTGTGGATCACCGTTGGAGGCTGGACAATTGGACAGCTGTGGTGGCGAATCAAGGTTGATGGAACGAAAAGAAAAGCAAAAAGATTGCAGATCTGGAAAAGGTACAATCTTATCACAGGTCATCGGATTCCACAATGAGATCTATTGGATGGGAATCGAAATAATTTAATTTTCCGCTGTGCATGTATAAGTAGATTCCCTACATAAACAATCTCAAAATTTTGATCTCTCTTCGAGCTGCAATAAGATATCCACTTTTGAAGTCATCAAATAAGGTCCAGTAAACAAGAGCGCTCCATTCAGGTCCACATTTTTAGAATTGAAATCGATCAAAATAACATGAAAAAAATAGTAAAGCTTTTTAAGAACGACTAAATTAGGAAGATGCATTTCAATGAATTCTTAGTTAATGAAATAATTAAAATGCTATGGAACTTGAACTATAAAAATAGTAACTTACACCAGTTTTTAAAAAATTATGTAAAGTCAGCTTTAGAAATGTTCAGCTCAAATTATTGAGACACAAAACTAACCCATATTGAAGGATGAAAATTAAAATACAACTATAACAGGTACTGTAAATCACATACCATCAAATTTTTGGAAAATAATTGGGCACATTCAGTATCAAATAGAACCATAGTACAAGTTCTACACAACTAATATGTAGATTATGATGCAATAAACTTATTTATGGGCAAAAATAATTGAATGTATCCAAATACCGTGAGGACAAGATATAGGCTTGTAGTAAAATTTGCTCAGATTAAAAGGAGGATAAAAAATGTTCAGTTTTGCATGGTTCTGTAGTTTGATTCTCCTTACGGAGCATCCAATACCGAACAGCAAAACATCGAGTAATGAAGAACCATATTCACTCCCCCAAGAGATACAAGAATAGGTTACAGATAATAGATTATAGAATATATTACATAAAGATTGATTGACCAACATTTTTCTTTCACATCCATATTCTTTATTTTCTTATTCTTAAGGATCTTGACAGCAACTTTGTGCCCTGTCAATGTCTGTTCGAAAATTTGAACTTTACTGAATGAATCGATGCCAAGAGTCTTCCCAAACTTCTAGTTTCGTAAGAGTGAATCCACACTACCACCCTCGTGTAGTCCATCCATATTCCTGAACATATAATAGATGAGAATTAAATTCACACATATCCATAAACGAGTGTACATAATGTTGTAAATACATTCTCCCGGAATACACTTTGGTATATCAAAAATCACTGGTAAGCAGTGACAGATTTTTCATCCTCCAAATTAAGTCAGTCATTATCAGAATGATTGCCAAAAATGTATGTACCATTGAGAAGGAACTGACAGGTCTGAAAAATGAAGGTATTGTAGCATATTTGAAAGTGTGTTTCTCAAAACACTTTAAAATCAGTGATATTCTTGTCATTTGCCTCAGTTGATATTTGGGTTGAGGAGGCCCATACGTGGCAGCCCCCAAATGGATGGTTACTTGTGCCAAAGACTGTACTTCTTTTGGATGGTTAAGATTCCTCTAATTAAATGGATGGCTAGGATTAAATCTTGGATATTGGATTCAATATGACTATTGGAAAGAGAAAGGGACGGCTCATTCATTCAATCTATTTTTTGGGCTCTAGAATTTTTCTTTCTCTGGCTTTTCATCGCCTGCGTGCAATTTCTTCATCTTCCTTCTTTGTTTTTGGTCAAATTTCTCGGATTAAATCCCAGATTTAGATTAGCCCTTATAAAATCATTTTGCTATAGTAAATTGAGGCATGATTTTGAGCCTATGTGGTTTTTGGTTTTGGCTTACTGTTGGTTAGGGCTAAGTGTTGTGGAAGGATTTGGGTTTGGTTTCGTAGATCTTTTGATCGAGGATCGAAACTTGTGTATTTTAAGTAGTTTGATGTAACTTTGGTTCTCTTGGACGGCGTTTTGCATAGTGGAACGGGTTCAGTTCCTGAGGCCCCCAGATTATGCCGTGTTTGGCTGAATTGGGTTGACAATCTTTATTGTTTTTTATCTTGTTTTCGTTTTATCATTTGAGTACTTTGGTATATTGTTTTCAATTACATTTCTTTATCATCAATAAATACCCAACAATATTTAACAACTTAGATAGATTAAAACAGATTTTCATAACTATACCGGTATCAAAACCCAGGATATCAAATTTTAGAATAACAAGAAGCATAAAATATCAAAATTACAAACTAAATCCAAAAAATAAAATGGATTCTTCCAAAGATCCCCGATTCAATAACCAGATAAAGCTTAAATTTTGACAACTAAAATATTACAATTGATTGAATCTATATTTTCAGATAAAATAAGGTAGAGAATATAAAATCAATCGATACCGTTACCGACACTCTGATGTAGGGAATAAATTATATTGGTCTCCCTCCATGTGAGGGGAATAGACATCATTATGAATATCCCGATGTATGTGTAGCGTCACTATAAAAACATGCTATTTATATATAATGCGATATCTATAACGGTGTCCACTTTCTCACATGAAGAGATCCACTTCGAATAAATTATATTTTATTTAAAGTGAGTCCCCCTTCATGTAAGGGGATGGACACCGTTATGAACGCCCTGATGTATGTGTAGCATCACCCTAACCTAAATTGTAAACTGTAGAAAAACCAGTATGGAAACAATGAACTACTTTTATGGAGAAATAATGGTGTCTCATAAAAAGTCTTATATAGTAACACTTGTTAAACATTCTAAGATAAGGGTAGAGATGCCTCAAGCAATTTG